>NW_027327589.1:300000-388528 GCF_047675955.1 Chlorocebus sabaeus | reverse complement strand
GGATATTTGGAAGCCCATAGAGGGCTATGTTGAAAAAGGAAATATCTTCCGTTCAAAACTGGAAAGAAACTTTCTGAGAAACTGCTCTGTGTTCTGTTAATTCATCTCACATAGTTACATCTTTCCCTTCAAGAAGTCTTTCGCTAAGGCTGTTCTTGTGGTATTCGCAAAGGGATATATGGAAGCCCATAGAGTGCTACGGTGAAAAAGGAAATATCTTCCGTTCAAAACTGGAAAGAAGATTTCTGAGAAACTGCTCTGTGTTCTGTTAATTCATCTCACAGAGTTACATCTTTCCCTTCAAGAAGCCATTCGCTAAGGCTCTTCTTGTGGAATTGGCAAAGGGATATTTGGAAGCCCATAGAGGGCTACGGTGAAAAAGGAAATATCTTCCGTTCAAAACTGGAAAGAAGCTTTCTGAGAATCTGCTCTGTGTTCTGTTAATTCATCTCACAGAGTTACATCTTTCCCTTCAAGAAGCCTTTCCCTAAGGCTGTTCTTGTGGAAATGGCAAAGGGATATTTGGAAGCCCATAGAGGGCTATGGTGAGAAAGGAAATTCCTTAAGTTCAAAACTGGAAAGAAGTTTTCTGAGAAACTGCTCTGTGTTCTGTTAATTCATCTCACATAATTACATCTTTCCCTTCAAGAAGCCTTTCGCTAAGACTGTTCTTGTGGAATTGGCAAAGGGATATTTGGAAGCCCATAGAGGGCTATGGTGAGAAAAGAAATATCTTCCGTTCAAAACTGGAAAGAAGCTTTCTGAGAAACTGCTCTGTGTTCTGTTAATTCATCTCACAGTTACATCTTTCCCTTCAAGAAGCCTTTCGCTAAGGCTGTTCTTGTGGTATTCGCAAAGGGATATTTGGAAGCCCATAGAGGGCTATGGTGAAAAAGGAAATATCTTCCGTTCAAAACTGGAAAGAACCTTTCTGTGAAACTGCTCTGTGTTCTGTTAATTCATCTCACAGAGTTACGTCTTTCCCTTCAAGAAGCCTTTCGCTAAGGCTGTTCTTGTGGAATTGGCAAAGGGATATTTGGAAGCCCATAGAGGGCTATGGTGAAAAAGGAAATACCTTCCGTTCAAAACTGGAAAGAAGCTTTCTGAGAAGCTGCTCTGTGTACTGCTAATTCATCTCTCAGAGTTACATCTTTCCCTTCAAGAAGCCTTTCGCTAAGGCTGTTCTTGTGGAATTGGCAAAGGGATATTTAGAAGCACATAGAGGGCTATGGTGAGAATGGAAATATCTTCTGTTCTAAACTGGAAAGAAGCTTTCTGAGAAACTGCTCTGTGTTCTGTTAATTTATCTCACCGAGTTACATCTTTCCCTTCAAGAAGCCTTTCGCTCAGGCTGTTCTTGTGGAATTGGCAAAGGATTATTTGGAAGCCCATAGAGGGCTATGGTGATAAAGGAAATATCTTCCGTTCAAAACTGGAAAGAAGTTTTCTGAGAAACTGCTCTGTGTTCTCTTAACTCATCTCACAGAGTTACATATTTACCTTCAAGAAGCCTTTCGCTGAGGCTGTTCTTGTGGAATTGGCAAAGGGATATTTGGAAGCCCACAGAGGGCTATGGTGAAAAAGGAAATAGCTTCCGTTCAAAACTGGAAAGAAGCTTTCTGAGAAACTGCTCTGTGTTCTGACAATTCATCTCACAGAGTTACATCTTTCCCTTCAAGAAGCCTTTCGCTAAGGCTGTTCTTGTGGAATTGGAATAGGGATATTTGGAAGCCCATAGAGGGCTATGGTGAAAAAGGAAATATCTTCCGTTCAAAACTGGAAAGAAGCTTTCGGAGAAACTGCTCTGTGTTCTGTTAATTCATCTCACAGAGTTACATCTTTCCCTTCAAGAAGCCTTTCGCCAAGTCTGTTCTTGTGGAATTGGCAAAGGGATATTTGGAAGCCCATAGAGGGCTATGGTGAGAAAGGAAATTTCTTCCGTTCAAAACTGGAAAGAAGCTTTCTGAGAAACTGCTCTGTGTTCTGTTAATTCATCTCACAGAGTTACATCTTTCCCTTCAAGAAGACTTCCGCAAAGGCTGCTCTTGTGGAATTGGCAAAGGGATATTTGGAAGCCCATAGAGGGCTATGGTGAAAAAGGAAATATCTTCCGTTCAAAACTGGAAAGAACCTTTCTGAGAAACTGCTCTGTGTGCTGTTAATTCATCTCACAGAGTTACATCTTTCCCATCAAGAAGCCTTTCGCTAAGGCTGTTTTTTTGGTATTCACAATTTGATATTCGGAACCCCATAGAGGGCTAGGCTGAAAAAGGAAATATCTTGCGTTCAAAACTGGAAGGAAGATTTCTGAGAAACTGCTCTGTGTTTTCTTAATTCATCTCACAGAGTTTCATCTTTCCCTTCAAGAAGCCTTTCGCTGAGGCTGTTCTTGTGCAATTGGCAAAGGGATACTTAGAAGCCCATAGAGGGCTATGGTGAAAAAGAAAAAATATATTCCGTTCAAAACTGGAAAGAAAATTTCTGAGAAACTGCTCTGTGTTCTGTTAATTCATCTCACAGATTTACATCTTTCCCTTCAAGAAGCCTTTCGCTAAGGCTGTTTTTGTGAAATTGGCAAAGGGATATTTGGAAGCCCATAGGGGGCTATATTGAAAAAAGAAATATCTTCCGTTCAAAACCGGAAAGAAGCTTTCTGAGAAACTGCTCTGCGTTCTTGTAATTCATCTCACAGAGCTACATCTTTCCCTTCAAGAAGCCTTTCGCTGAGGCTGTTCTTGTGGAATTGGCAAAGGGATACTTGGAAGCCCATAGAGGGCAATGGTGAAAAAGGAAATAGCTTCCGTTCAAAACTGGAAAGAAGCTTTCTGAGAAACTGCTCTGTGTTCTGTTAATTCATATCACAGACTTACAACTTTCCCTTCAAGAAGCCTTTCGCTAAGGCTGTTCTTGTGGAATTGGCAAAGGGATATTTGGAAGCCCATAGAGGGCTATGGTGAAAAAGGAAATATCTTCCGTTCAAAAGTGGAAAGAAGCTTTCTGAGAAACTTCTCTGAGTTCTGTAAATTCATGGCACAGAGTTACATCTTTCCCTTCAGGAATCCTTTCGGTAAGACTGTTCTTGTGGAATTTGCAAAGGGATATTTGGAAGCCCATAGAGGGCTATGGTGAAAAAGGAAATATCTTCCGTTCAAAACTGGAAAGAAGCTTTCTGAGAAACTGCTCTGGGTTCTGTTAATTCATCTCACAACGTTACATCTTTCCCTTCAAGAAGTCTTTCGCTTAGTCTGTTCTTGTGGAATTGGCAAAGGGATATTTGGATGCCCATAAAGGGCTATGGTGAAAAAGAAATATCTTCCGTTCAAAACTGGAAAGAAGATTTCTGAGAAACTGCTCTGTGTTCTGTTAATTCATCTCACAGAGTTATATCTTACCCTTCAAGAAGCCTTTGGCTAAGGCTGTTCTTGTGGAATTGGCAAAGGGATATTTGGAAACCCATAGAGGCTATGGTGAAAAAGGAAATATCTTCCGTTCGAAACTGGAAAGAAGCTTTCTGAGAAACTGCTCTGTGTTCTGTTAATTCATCACACCGAGTTACATCTTTCCCTTCAAGAAGCCTTTCGCTAAGTCTGTTCTTGTGGAATTGCAAAGGGATATTTGGAAGCCAATAGAGGGCTATGGTGAAAAAGGAAATATCTTCCGTTCAAAACTGGAAAGAAGCTTTCTGAGAAACTGCTCTGTGTTCTGTTAATTCATCTCACAGAGTTACATCTTTCCCTTCAAGAAGCCTTTCGCTGAGGCTGTTTTTGTGGTATTGGCAAAGGGATATTTGGAAGCCTATAGAGGGCTATTTTGAAAAAGGAAATATTTTCCGTTCAAAACTGCAAAGAAGCTTTCTGAGAAACTGCTCTGTGTTCTGTTAATTCATATCACAGAGTTACATCTTTCCCTTCAAGAAGCTTTTCGCTAAGGCTGTTCTTGTGGAATTGGGAAAGGGATATTTGGAAGCCCATAGAGGACTATGGTGAAGAAATAAGTATCTTCCGTTCAAAACTGGAAAGAAGGTTTCTGAGAATCTGCTCTGTGTTCTGTTAGTTCATCTCACAGAGTTATATCTTACCCTTCAAGAAGCCTTTCGCTAAGGCAGTTCTTGTGGAATTGGCAAACGGATATTTGGAAGCCCATAGAGGGCTATGGTGAAAAAGGAAATATCTTCCGTTCAAAACTGGAAAGAAGCTTTCTGAGAAACTTCTCAGAGTTCTGTTAATTCGTGGCACAGAGTTACATCTTTCCCTTCAGGAATCCTTTCGGTAAGACTGTTCTTGTGGAATTGGCAAAGGGATATTTGGAAGCCCTTAGAGGGCTATGGTGAAAAAGGAAATATCTTCCGTTCATAACTGGAAAGAAGCTTTCTGAGAAACTGCTCTGGGTTCTGTTAATTCATCTCACAACGTTACATCTTTCCCTTCAAGATATCTTTCGCTTAGTCTGTTCTTGTGGAATTGGCAAAGGGATATTTGGATGCCCATAAAGGGCTATGGTGAAAAAGAAATATCTTCAGTTCAAAATTGGAAAGAAGCTTTCTGAGAAACTGCTCTGTGTTCTGATAATTCATCTCACAGAGTTACATCTTTCCCTTCAAGAAGCCTTTCGCTAAGGCTGTTCTTGTGGAATTGGCAAAGGGATATTTGGAAGCCCATAGAGGGCTATGTTGAAAAAGGAAATATCTTCCGTTCAAAACTGGAAAGAAGCTTTCTGAGAAACTGCTCTGTGTTCTGTTAATTCATCTCACAGAGTTACATCTTTCCCTTCAAGAAGCCTTTCGCTAAGGCTGTTCTTGTGGAATTGGCAAAGGGATATTTGGAAGCCCATAGATGGCTATGTTGAAAAAAGAATTATCTTCCGTTCAAAGCCGGAAAGAAGCTTTGGGAGAAACTGTTCTGTGTTCTGTTAATTCATCTCACAGAGCTACATCTTTCCCTTCAAGAAGCCTTTCGCTAAGGCTGTTCTTGTGGAATTGGCAAAGGGATATTAGGAAGCCCATAGAGGGCTATGCTGAAAAAGGAAATATCTTCCGTTCAAAACTGGAAAGAAGCTTTCTGCGAAACTGCTCTGTGTCCTGTTAATCCATCTCACAGTGTTACATCTTTCCCTTGAAGAAGCCTTTCGCTAAGGCTGTTCTTGTGGAATTGGCAAAGGGATATTTGGAAGCCCATAGAGGGCTATGGTGAAAAAGGAAATATCTTCCGTTCAAAACTGGAAAGAAACTTTCTGAGAAACTGCTCTGTGTTCTGTTAATTCATCTCACATAGTTACATCTTTCCCTTCAAGAAGTCTTTCGCTAAGGCTGTTCTTGTGGTATTCGCAAAGGGATATATGGAAGCCCATAGAGGGCTACGGTGAAAAAGGAAATATCTTCCGTTCAAAACTGGAAAGAAGATTTCTGAGAAACTGCTCTGTGTTCTGTTAATTCATCTCACAGAGTTACATCTTTCCCTTCAAGAAGCCTTTCGCTAAGGCTGTTCTTGTGGAATTGGCAAAGGGATATTTGGAAGACCATAGAGGGCTATGGTGAGAAAGGAATTTTCTTCCGTTCAAAACTGGAAAGAAGCTTTCTGAGAAACTGCTCTGTGTTCTCTTAATTCATCTCACAGAGTTACATCTTTCCCTTCAAGAAGCCTTTCGCTAAGGCTCCTCTTGTGAAATTGGCAAAGGGATATTTGGAAGCCCATAGAGGGCTATGGTGAAAAAGGAAATATCTTCCGTTCAAAACTGGAAAGAAGCTTTCTGAGAAACTGCTCTGTGTTCTGTTAATTCATCTCACAGAGTTACATCTTTCCCTTCAAGAAGCCTTTCGCTAAGGCTGTTGTTGTGGAATTGCAAAGGGATATTTGGAAGCCCATAGAGGGCTACGGTCAAAAAGGAAATATCTTCCGTTCAAAACTGGAAAGAAGCTTTCTGAGAAACTGCTCTGTGTTCTGTTAATTCATCTCACAGAGTTACATCTTTCCCTTCAAGAAGCCTTTTGCTAAGGCTGTTCTTGTGGAATTGGCAAAGGGATATTTGGAAGAACATAGATGGCTACGGTGAAAAAGGAAATATCTTCCTTTCAAAACTGGAAAGAAGCTTTCTGAGAAACTGCTCTGTGTTCTGTTAATTCATCTGACAGAGTTACATCTTTCCCTTCAAGAAGCCTTTCGCTAAGGCTGTTCTTGTGGAATTGGCAAAGGGATATTTGGAAGCCCATAGAGGGCTACGGTGAAAAAGGAAATATCTTGCGTTCAAAACTGGAAAGAAGCTTTCTGAGAAACTGCTCTGTGTTCTGTTAATTCATCTCACAGAGTTACATCTTTCCCTTCAAGAAGCCTTTCGCTGAGGCTGTTCTTGTGGAATTGGCAAAGGGATATTTGGAATCCCATAGAGGGCTATGGTGAAAAAAGAAATATCTTCCGTTGAAAACCGGAAAGAAGCTTTCTGAGAAACTGCTCTGTGTTCTGTTAATTCATCTCACAGAGCTACATCTTTCCCTTCAAGAAGCCTTTCGCTAAGGCTGTCCTTATGGAATTGGCAAAGGGATATTTGGAAGCCCATCGAGGGCTATTGTGAAAAAGGAAATATCTTTCGTTCGAAACTGGAAAGAAGCTTTCTGAGAAACTGCTATGTGTTCTGTTAATTCATCTCACAGAGTTACATCTTTCCCTTCAAGAAGCCTTTCGCTAAGGCTGTTCTTGTGAAATTGGCAAAGGGATATATGGAAGCCCATAGAGGGCTATGGTGAAAAAGGAAATATCTTCCGTTCAAAACTGGAAAGAAGCTTTCTGAGAAACTGCTCTGTGTTCTGTTAATTCATCTCACAGAGTTACATCTTTCCCTTCAAGAAGCCTTTCGCTGAGGCTGTTTTTGTGGTATTGGCAAAGGGATATTTGGAAGCCCATAGAGGGCTATGTTGAAAAAGGAAATATTTTCCGTTCAAAACTGCAAAGAAGCTTTCTGAGAAACTGCTCTGTGTTCTGTTAATTCATCTCACATAGTTACATCTTTCCCTTCAAGAAGCCTTTCCCTAAGGCTGTTCTTGTGAAATTGGCAAAGGGATATTTATAAGCCCGTAGAGCGCTATGGTGAAAAAGGAAATATCTTCCGTTCAAAACAGGAAAGAAGCTTTCTGAGAAACTGCTCTGTGTTCTGTTAATTCATCTCACAGAGTTACATCTTTCCCTTCAAGAAGCCTTTCGCTAAGGCTGTTCTTGTGGAATTGGCAAAGGGATATTTGGAAGCCCATAGAGGGCTATGGTGAAAAAGGAAATATCTTCCATTCAAAACTGGAAAGAAGCTTTCTGAGAAACTGCTCTGTGTTCTGTTAATTCATCCCACAGAGTTACATCTTTCCCTTGAAGAAGCCTTTCACTAAGGCTGTTCTTGTGGAATTGGCAAAGGGATATTTGGAAGCCCATAGAGGGCTATGGTGAAAAAGGAAATATCTTCCGTTCAAAACTGGAAAGAAGCTTTCTGAGAAACTGTTCTGTGTTCTGTTAATTCATCTCACAGAGTTACATCTTTCCCTTCAAGAAGCCTTTCGCTAAGGCTGTTCTTGTGGAATTGGCAAAGGGATATTTGGAAGCCCATAGAGGGCTATGGTGATAAAGGAAATATCTTCCGTTCAAAACTGGAAAGAAGCTTTCTGTGAAACTGCTCTGTGTTCTGTTAATTCATCTCACAGAGTTACGTCTTTCCCTTCAAGAATCCTTTCGCTAAGGCTGTTCTTGTGGAATTGGCAAAGGGATATTTGGAAGCCCATAGATGGCTATGGTGAAAAAGGAAATATCTTCCGTTCAAAACTGGAAAGAAGCTTTCTGAGAAACTGCTCTGTGTTCTGTTAATTCATCTCACAGAGTTACATCTTTCCCTTCAAGAAGCCTTTCGCTGAGTCTGTTCTTGTGGAATTGGCAAAGGGATATTTGGAAGCCCATAGAGGGCTATGGTGAAAAAGGAAATATCTTCCCTTCAAAACTGGAAAGAAGCTTTCTGAGAAACTGCTCTGTGTTCTGTTAATTCATCTCACAGAGTTACATCTTTCCCTTCAAGAAGCCTTTCGCTAAGGCTGTTGTTGTGGAATTGCAAAGGGATATTTGGAAGCCCATAGAGGGCTACGGTCAAAAAGGAAATATCTTCCGTTCAAAACTGGAAAGAAGCTTTCTGAGAAACTGCTCTGTGTTCTGTTAATTCATCTCACAGAGTTACATCTTTCCCTTCAAGAAGCCTTTCGCTAAGGCTGTTCTTGTGGAATTGGCAAAGGGATATTTGGAAGAACATAGATGGCTACGGTGAAAAAGGAAATATCTTCCGTTCAAAACTGGAAAGAAGCTTTCTGAGAAACTGCTCTGTGTTCTGTTAATTCATCTCACAGAGTTACATCTTTCCCTTCAAGAAGCCTTTCGCTAAGGTTGTTCTTGTGGAATTGGCAAAGGGATATTTGGAAGCCCATAGAGGGCTATGGTGAGAAAGGAAATATCTTCCGATCTAAACTGGAAAGAAGCTTTCTGAGAAACTGCTCTGTGTTCTGTTAATTCATCTCACAGAGTTACATCTTTCCCTTCAAGAAGCCTTTCGCTAAGGCTGTTCTTGTGGAATTGGCAAAGGGATATTTGGAAGCCCATAGAGGGCTATGGTGAAAAAGGAAATATCTTCCGTTCAAAACTGGAAAGTAGCTTTCTGAGAAACTGCTTTGTGTTCTGTTAATTCATCTCACAGAGTTACATCTTTCCCTTCAAGAAGCCTTTCGATAAGGCTGTTCTTGTGGAATTGGCAAAGGGATATTTGGAAGCCCATAGAGGGCTATGGTGAGAAAGGAAATATCTTCTGTTCAAAACTGGAAAGAAGCTTTCTGAGAAACTGCTCTGTGTTTTGTTAATTCATCGCACAGAGTTACATCTTTCCCTTCAAGAAGCCTTTCGCTAAGGATGTTCTTGTGTAATTGGCAAAGGGATATTTGGAAGCCCATAGAGGGCTATGGTGAGAAAGGAAATATCTTCTTTTCAAAACTGGAAAGAAGCTTTCTGAGAAACTGCTCTGTGTTCTGTTAATTCATCTCACAGAGTTACATCTTTCCCTTCAAGAAGCCTTTCGCTAAGGCTGTTCTTGTGGAATTGGCAAAGGGATATTTGGAAGCCCATAGAGGGCTACAGTGAAAAAGGAAATATCTTCCGTTCAAAACTGGAAAGAAGCTTTCTGAGAAACTGCTCTGTGTTCTGTTAATTCATCTCACCGAGTTACATCTTTCCCTTCAGGAAGCCTTTCGCTAAGGCTGTTCTTGTGGAATTGGCAAAGGGATATTTGGAAGCCCATAGAGGGCTATGGTGAAAAAGGAAATATCTTCCGTTCAAAACTGGAAAGAAGCTTTCTGAGAAACTGCTCTGTGTTCTGTTAATTCATCTCACAGAGTTACATCTTTCCCTTCAAGAAGCCTTTCGCTAAGGCTGTTCTTGTGGAATTGGCAAAGGGATATTTGGAAGCCCATAGAGGGCTATGGTGAAAAAGGAAATATCTTGCGTTCAAAACTGGAAAGAAGCTTTCTGAGAAACTTTTATGTGTTCTGTTAATTCATCTCACAGAGTTACATCTTTCCCTTCAGGAAGCCTTTCGGTAAGTCTGTTCTTGTGGAATTGGCAAAGGGATGTTTGGAAGCCCATAGAGGGCTATGGTGAAAAAGGAAATATCTTCCGTTCTAAACTGGAAAGAAGCTTTTTGAGAAACTGCTCTGTGTTCTGTTAATTCATCTCACAGAGTTACATCTTTCCCTTCAAGAATCCTTTCGCTGATTCTGTTCTTGTGGAATTGGCAAAGGGATATTTGGAAGCACATAAGGGCTATGGTGAAAAAGGAAATATCTTCCGTTCAAAACTGGAAAGAAGCTTTCTGAGAAACTGCTCTGTGTTCTCTTAATTCATCTCACAGAGCTACATCTTTCCCTTTAAGAAGCCTTTCGCTAAGGCTGTTCTTGTGGAAGTGGCAAAGGGATATTTGGAACCCCATAGAGGGCTATGGTGAAAAAGGAAATATCTTCCGTTCAAAACTGGAAAGAAGCTTTCTGAGAAACTGCTCTGTGTTCTGTTAATTCATCTCACAGTGTTATATCTTTCCCTTCAAGAAGCCTTTCGCTAAGGCTGTTTTTGTGGAATTGGCAAAGGGATATTTGGAAGCCCATAGAGGGCTACGGTGAAAAAGGAATTATCTTCCGTTCAAAACTGGAAAGAAGCTTTCCGAGAAACTGCTCTGTGTTCTGTTAATTAATCTCACAGAGTTACATCTTTCCCTTCAAGAAGCCTTTCGCTAAGGCTGTTCTTGTGGAATTGGCAAAGGGATATTTGGAAGCCCATAGAGGGCTATGATGAGAAAGGAAATAACTTCTGTTCAAAACTGGAAAGAAGCTTTCTGAGAAACTGCTCTGTTTTCTGTTAATTCATCTCACAGAGTTACATCTTTCCCTTCAAGAAGCCTTTGGCTAAGGCTGTTCTTGTGGAATTGGCAAAGGGATATTTGGAAGCCCATAGAGGGCTATGGTGAAAAAGGAAATATCTTCCGTTCAAAACTGGAAAGAAGCTTTCTGAGAAACTGCCCTGTGTTCTTTTAATTCATCTCACCGAGTTACATCTTTCCCTTCAAGAAGTCTTTCGCTATGGCTGTTCTTGTGGAATTGGCAAAGGGATATTTGGAAGCCCATAGAGGGCTATGGTGAAAAAGGAAATATCTTCCGTTCAAAACTGGAAAGAAGATTTCTGAGAAACTGCTCTTTGTTCTGTTAATTTATCTCACAGTGTTACATCTTTCCCTTCAAGAAGCCTTTCGTTAAGGATGTTCTTGTGGAATTGGCAAAGGGATATTTGGAAGCCCATAGAGGGCTATGGTGAAAAAGGAAATATCTTCCGTTCAAAACTGGAAAGAAGCTTTCTGAGAAACTGCTCTGTGTTCTGTTAATTCATCTCACAGAGTTACATCTTTCCTTTCAATAAGCCTTTCGCTAAGGCTGTTCTTGTGGAATTGGCAAAGGGATATTTGGAAGCCCATAGAGGGCTATGGTGAAAAAGGAAATATCTTCCGATCTAAACTGGAAAAAAACTTTCTGAGAAACTGCTCTGTGTTCTGTTAATTCATCTCACAGAGTTACATCTTTCCCTTCAAGAAGCCTTTCGCTAAGGCTGTTCTTGTGGAATTGGCAAAGGGATATTTGGAAGCCCCTAGAGGGCTATGGTGAAAAAGGAAATATCTTCCGTTCAAAACTGGAAAGAAGCTTTCTGAGAAACTGCTCTGTGTGCTGTTAATTCATCTCACCGAGTTACATCTTTCCCTACAAGAAGCCTTTCGCTAAGGCTGTTCTTGTGGAATTGGCAAAGGGATATTTGGAAGCCCGTAGAGGGCTATGTTGAAAAAGGAATTATCTTCCGTTGAAAACTGGAAAGAAGCTTTCTGAGAAACTTCTCTGTGTTCTGTTAATTCATCTCACAGAGTTACATCTTTCCCTTCAGGAAGCCTTTCGGTAAGTCTCTTCTTGTGGAATTGGCAATGGGATATTTGGAAGCCCAAAGAGGGCTATGGTGAAAAAGGAAATATCTTCCGTTCTAAACTGGAAAGAAGATTTTTGAGAAACTGCTCTGTGTTCTGTTAATTCATCTCACAGAGTTACATCTTTCCCTTCAAGAAGCCTTTCGCTGATTCTGTTCTTGTGGAATTGGCAAAGGGATATTTGGAAGTCCATAGAGGGCTATGGTGAAAAAGGTACTAAC
The DNA here is from genome assembly GCF_047675955.1 of Chlorocebus sabaeus. Classification (NCBI taxonomy): domain Eukaryota; kingdom Metazoa; phylum Chordata; class Mammalia; order Primates; family Cercopithecidae; genus Chlorocebus; species Chlorocebus sabaeus. The sequence goes on along the minus strand of NW_027327589.1, from coordinate 376,793 downwards.
TTCCGTTCAAAACTGGAAAGAAGCTTTCTGAGAAACTGCTCTGTGTTCTGTTAATTCATCTCACAGAGTTACATCTTTCCCTTCAAGAAGCCTTTCGCTAAGGCTGTTCTTGTGGAATTGGCAAAGGGATATTTGGAAGCACATAGAGGGCTATGGTGAAAAAGGAAATATCTTCCGTTCAAAACTGGAAAGAAGCTTTCTGAGAAACTGCTCTGTGTTCTGTTAATTCATCTCAGAGAGTTACATCTTTCCCTTCAAGAAGCCTTTCACTAAGGCAGTTCTTGTGGAATTGGCAAAGGGATATTTGGAAGCCCATAGAGGGCTATGGTGAAAAAGGAAATATCTTCCGTTCAGAACTGGAAAGAAGCTTCCTGAGAAACTGCTCTGTGTTCTGTTAATTCATTTCACAGAGTTACATCTTTCCCTTCAAGAAGCCTTTCGCTAAGGCTGTTCTTGTGGAATTGGCAAAGGGATATTTGGAAGCCCATAGAGGGCTGTGGTGAAAAAGGAAATATCTTCCGTTCAAAACCGGAAAGAAGCTTCCTGAGAAACTGCTCTGTGTTCTTGTAATTCATCTCACAGAGCTACATCTTTCCCTTCAAGAAGCCTTTCGCTAAGGCTGTTCTTGTGGTATTCGCAAAGGGATATTTGGAAGCCCATAGAGGGCTATGGTGAAAAAAGAAATATCTTCCGTTCAAAACCGGAAAGAAGCTTTCGGAGAAACTGTTCTGTTTTCTGTTAATTCATCTCACAGAGCTACATCTTTCCCTTCAAGAAGCCTTTCGCTAAGGCTGTTCTTGTGGAATTGGCAAAGGGATATTTGGAAGCCCATAGAGGGCTATGGTGAAAAAGGAAATATCTTCCGTTCAAAACTGGAAAGAAGCTTTCTGAGAAACTGCTCTGTGTTCCGTTAATTCATCTCACTTAGTTACATCTTTCCCTTCAAGAAGCCTTTCGCTAAGGCTGTTCTTGTGGAATTGGCAAAGGGATATTTGGAAGCCCATAGAGGGCTATGGTGAAAAAGGAAATATCTTCCGTTCAAAAGTGGAAAGAAGCTTTCTGAGAAACTGCTCTGTGTTCTGTTAATTCATCTCACAGAGTTACATCTTTCCCTTCAAGAAGCCTTTCGCTGAGGCTGTTCTTGTGGAATTGGCAAAGGGATATTTGGAAGCCCATAGAGGGCTATGGTGAAAAAGGAAATATCTTCCGTTCAAAACTGGAAAGAAGCTTTCTGAGAAACTGCTCGGGGTTCTGTTAATTCATCTCACAAAGTTACATCTTTCCCTTCAAGAAGTCTTTCGCTTAGTCTGTTCTTGTGGAATTGGCAAAGGGATATTTGGATGCCCATAAAGGGCTATGGTGAAAAAGAAATATCTTCCGTTCAAAACTGGAAAGAAGCTTTCTGAGAAACTGCTCGGTGTTCTGTTAATTCATCTCACAGAGTTATATCTTACCTTTCAAGAAGCCTTTCGCTAAGGCTGTTCTTGTGGTATTCGCAAAGGGATATTTGGAAGCCCATGGAGGGCTATGGTGAAAAAGGAAATATCTTCCGTTCAAAACTGGAAAGAACCTTTCCGCGAAACTGCTCTGTGTTCTGTTAATTCATCTCACAGAGTTATATCTTTCCCTTTAAGAAGCCTTTCGCTAAGGCTGTTCTTGTGGAATTGGCAAAGGGATATTTGGAAGCCCATAGAGGGCTATGGTGAAAAAGGTAATATCTTCCGTTCAAAACTGGAAAGAAGCTTTCTGAGAAACTGCTCTGTGTACTCTTAATTCATCTCACAGAGTTACATCTTTCCCTTCATATAGCCTTTCGCTAAGGCTGTTCTTGTGGAATTGGCAAAGGGATATTTGGAAGCCCATAGAGGGCTATGGTGAAAAAGGAAATATCTTCCGTTCAAAACTGGAAAGAAGCTTTCTGAGAAACTGCTCTGTGTGCTGTTAATTCATCTCACAGAGTTACATCTTTCCCTTCAAGAAGCCTTTCGCTAAGGCTCTTCTTGTGGAATTGGCAAAGGGATATTTGGAAGCCCATAGAGGGCTATGGTGAAAAAGGAAATATCTTCCGTTCAAAACTGGAAAGAAGCTTTCTGAGAAACTGCTCTGTGTTCTGTTAATTCATGTCACGGAGTTACATCTTTCCCTTCAAGAAGCCTTTCGCTAAGGCTGTTCTTGTGGTATTCGCAAAGGGATATTTGGAAGCCCATAGAGGGCTATGGTGAAAAAGGAAATACCTTCCGTTCAAAACTGGAAAGAACCTTTCTGAGAAACTGCTCTTTGTTCTGTTAATTCACCTCACAGAGTTACATCTTTCCCTTCAAGAAGCCTTTCGCTAAGGCTGTTCTTGTGGAATTGGCAAAAGGATATTTGGAAGCCCATAGAGGGCTACGGTGAAAAAGGAAATATCTTCCGTTCAAAACTGGAAAGAAGCTTTCTGAGAAACTGCTCTGTGTACTGTTAATTCATCTCACAGAGTTACATCTTTCCCTTCAAGAAGCCTTTCGCTAAGGCTGTTCTTGTGGAATTGGCAAAGGGATATTTAGAAGCCCATAGAGGGCTATGGTGAGAAAGGAAATATCTTCTGTTCTAAACTGGAAAGAAGCTTTCTGAGAAACTGCTCTGTGTTCTGTTATTTCATCTCACAGTGTTACATCTTTCCCTTCAAGAATCCTTTCGCTAAGGCTGTTCTTGTGGAATTGGCAAAGGATTATTTGGAAGCCCATAGAGGGCTATGGTGAAAATGGAAATATCTTCCGTTCAAAACTGGAAAGAAGCTTTCTGAGAAACTTCTCTGGGTTCTGTTAATTCATCTCACAATGTTACATCTTTCCCTTCAAGAACTCTTTCGCTTAGTCTGTTCTTGTGGAATTGGAAAAGGGATATTTCGATGCCCATAAAGGGCTATGGTGAAAAAGAAATATCTTCTGTTCTAAACTGGAAAGAAGCTTTCTGAGAAACTGCTCTGTGTTCTGTTAATTCATCTCACAGAGTTATATCTCACCTTTCAAGAAGCCTTTGGCTAAGGCTGTTCTTGTGGAATTGGCAAAGGGATATTTGGAAGCCCATAGAGGGCTATGGTGAAAAAGGAAATATCTTCCGTTCAAAACTGGAAAGAAGCTTTCTGAGAAACTGCTCTGTGTTCTGTTAATTCATCTCACAGTTACATCTTTCCCTTCAAGAAGCCTTTCGCTAAGGCTGTTCTTGTGGTATTCGCAAAGGGATATTTGGAAGCCCATAGAGGGCTATGGTGAAAAAGGAAATATCTTCCGTCAAAAACTGGAAAGAACCTTTCTGGGAAACTGCTCTGTGTTCTGTTAATTCATCTCACAGAGTTACATCTTTCCCTTCAAGAAGCCTTTCGCTAAGGCTGTTCTTGTGGAATTGGCAAAGGGATATTTGGAAGCCCAAAGAGGGCTATGGTGAAAAAGGAAATATCTTCCGTTCAAAACTGGAAAGAAGCTTTCTGAGAAACTGCTCTGTGTTCTGTTAATTCATCTCACATAGTTACATCTTTCCCTTCAAGAAGCTTTTCGCTAAGGCTGTTCTTGTGGAATTGGCAAAGGGATATTTGGAAGCCCATAGAGGGCTATGGTGAAAAAGGAAATATCTTCCGTTCAAAACTGGAAAGAAGCTTTCTGAGAAACTGCTCTGTGTTCTGTTAATTCATCTCACAGAGTTACATCTTTCCCTTCAAGAAGCCTTTCGCTAAGGCTGTTCTTGTGGAATTGTCAAAGGGATATTTAGAAGTCCATAGAGGGCTATGGTGAGAAAGGAAATATCTTCTGTTCTAAACTGGAAAGAAGCTTTCTGAGAAACTGCTCTGTGTTCTGTTAATTCATCTCACAGAGTTACATCTTTCCCTTCAAGAATCCTTTCGCTAAGGCTGTTCTTGTGGAATTGGCAAAGGATTATTTGGAAGCCCATAGAGGGCTATGGTGAAAAAGGAAATATCTTCCGTTCAAAACTGGAAAGAAGATTTCTGAGAAACTGCTCTGTGTTCTGTTAATTCATCTCACCGAGTTACATCTTTCCCTTCAAGAAGCCTTTCGATAAGGCTGTTCTTGTGGAATTGGCAAAGGGATATTTGGAAGCCCATAGAGGGCTATGGTGAAAAAGGAAATATCTTCCGTTCTAAACTGGAAAGAAGCATTTTGAGAAACTGCTCTGTGTTCTGTTAATTCATCTCACAGAGTTACATTTTTTCCTTCAAGAAGCCTTTCACTGAGGCTGTTCTTGTGGAATTGGCAAAGGGATATTTGGAAGCCCAAAGAGGGCTATGGTGAAAAAAGAAATATCTTCCGTTCAAAACCGGAAAGAAGTTTTTTGAGAAACTGCTCTGTGTTCTGTTAATTCATCTCACAGAGCTACATCTTTCCTTTCAAGAAGCCTTTCCCTAAGGCTGTTCTTGTGGAATTGGCAAAGGGATATTTGGAAGCCCATAGAGGGCTATGGTGAAAAAGGAAATATCTTCCGTTCAAAACTGGAAAGAAGCTCTCTGAGAAACTGCTCTGTGTTCTGTTAATTCGTCTCACAGGGTTATATCTTTCCCTTCAAAAGCCTTTCGCTAAGGATGTTCTTGTGGAATTGGCAAAGGGATATTTGGAAGCCCATAGAGGGCTATGGTGAAAAAGGAAATATCTTCCGTTCAAAACTGGAAAGAAGCTTTCTGAGAAACTTCTCTGTGTTCTCTTAATTCATCTCACAGAGTTACATCTTTCCCTTCAGTAGGCCTTTCGCTAAGTCTGTTCTTGTGGAATTGGCAAAGGGATATTTGGAAGCCCATAGAGGGCTATGGTGAAAAAAGAAATATCTTCCGTTCTAAACTGGAAAGAAGCTTTTTGAGAAACTGCTCTGTGTTCTGTCAATTCAACTCACAGAGTTACATCTTTCCCTTCAAGAAGCCTTTCGCTAAGGCTGTTCTTGTGGAATTGGCAAAGGGATATTGGGAAGCCCATAGAGGACTATGGTGAAAAAGGAAATATCTTCCGTTCAGAACTGGAAAGAAGCTTTCTGAGAAACTGCTCTGTGTTCTGTTAATTCATCTCACAGAGTTACATCTTCCCCTTCAAGAAGCCTTTCGCTGAGGCTGTTCTTGTGAAATTGGCAAAGGGATAGTTGGAAGCCCAAAGAGGGCTACGGTGAAAAAGGAAATATCTTCCGTTCAAAACCGGAAAGAAGCTTTCTGAGAAACTGCTCTGTGTTCTGTTAATTCATCTCACAGAGCTACATCTTTCCTTTCAAGAAGACTTTCGCTAAGGCTGTTCTTGTGGAATTTGCAAAGGGATATTTAGAAGCCCATAGAGGGCTATGGTGAGAAAGGAAATATCTTCTGTTCTAAACTGGAAAGAAGCTTTCTGAGAAACTGCTCTGTGTTCTGTTAATTCATCTCACAGAGTTACATATTTCCCTTCAAGAAGCCTTTCGCTAAGGCTGTTCTTGTGGAATTGGCAAAGGAATATTTGGAAGCCCATAGAGGGCTATGGTGATGAAGGAAATATCTTCCGTTCAAAACTGGAAAGAAGATTTCTGAGAAACTGCTCTGTGTTCTGTAAATTCATCTCACAGAAGTACATCTTTCCCTTCAAGAAGCCATTCGCTAAGGCTGTTCTTGTGGAATTGCAAAGGGATATTTGGAAGCCCATAGAGGGCTATGGTGAAAAAGGAAATATCTTCCGTTCAAAACTGGAAAGAAGCTTTCTGAGAAACTGCTCAGTGTTCTGTTAATTCATCTCACGGAGTTATATCTTTCCCTTCAAGAAGCCTTTAGCTAAGGCTGTTCTTGTGGTATTCGCAAAGGGATATTTGGAAGCCCATAGAGGGCTATGGTGAAAAAGGAAATATCTTCCGTTCAAAACTGGAAAGAACCTTTCTGAGAAACTGCTCTGTGTTCTGTTAATTCATCTCACAGAGTTACATCTTCCCCTTCAAGAAGCCTTTCGCTAAGGGTGTTCTTGTGGAATTGGCAAAGGGATATTTGGAAGCCCATAGAGGGCTATGGTGAAAAAGGAAATATCTTCTGTTCAAAACTGATAAGAAGCTTTCTGAGAAACTGCTCTGTGTACTGTTAATTCATCTCACAGAGTTATATCTTTCCCTTCAAGAAGCCTTTCGCTAAGGCTGTTCTTGTGGAATTGGCAAAGGGATATTTAGAACCCCATAGGGGGCTATGGTGAGAAAGGAAATACCTTCTGTTCTAAACTGTAAAGAAGCTTTCTGAGAAACTACTCTGTGTTCTGTTAATTCATCTCACAGAGTTACATCTTTCCTTTCAAGAAGCCTTTCGCTAAGGCTGTTCTTGTGGAATTGGCAAAGGATTATTTGGAAGCCAATAGAGGGCTATGGTGAAAAAGGAAATATCTTCCGTTCAAAACTGGAAAGAAGCTTTCGGAGAAACTGCTCTGGGTTCTGTTAATTCATCTCACAAAGTTACATCTTTCCCTTCAAGAACTCTTTCGCTTAGTCTGTTCTTGTGGAATTGGCAAAGGGATATTTGGATGCCCATAAAGGGCTATGGTGAAAAAGAAATATCTTCCGTTCAAAACTGGAAAGAAGCTTTCTGAGAAACTGCTCTGTGTTCTGTTAACTCATCTCACAGAGTTACATCTTTCCCTTCAAGAAGCCTTTCGCTAAGGCTGTTCTTGTGGAATTGGCCTAGGGATATTTGGAAGCCCATAGAGGGCTATGGTGAAAAAGGAAATATCTTCCGTTCAAAACTGGAAAGAAGCTTTCTGCGAAACTGCTCTGTGTCCTGTTAATTCATCTCATAGTGTTACATCGTTCCCTTCAAGATGCCTTTCGCTACGGCTGTTCTTGTGGAATTGGCAAAGGGATATTTAGAAGCCCATAGAGGGCTATGGTGAGAAAGGAAATATCTTCTGTTCTAAACTGGAAAGAAGCTTTCGGAGAAACTGTTCTGTGTTCTGTTAATTCATCTCACAGAGCTATATCTTTCCCTTCAAGAAGCCTTTCGCTAAGGCTGTTCTTGTGGAATTGGCATAGGGATATTTGGAACCCCATAGAGGGCTATGGTGAAAAAGGAAATATCTTCCGTTCAAAACTGGAAAGAAGCTTTCTGCGAAACTGCTCTGTGTCCTGTTAATTCATCTCACAGTGTTACATCGTTCCCTTCAAGAAGCCTTTCGCTACGGCTGTTCTTGTGGAATTGGCAAAGGGATATTTGGAAGCCCATAGAGGGCTATGGTGAAAAAGGAAATATCTTCCGTTCAAAACTGGAAAGAAGCTTTCTGAGAAACGGCTCTGTGTTCTGTTAATTCATCTCACATAGTTACATCTTTCCCTTCAAGAAGCCTTTCCCTAAGGCTGTCTTGTGGAATTGGCAAAGGGATATTTGGAAGCCCATAGAGGGCTATGGTGAAAAAGGAAATATCTTCCGTTCAAAACTGGAAAGAAGCTTTCTGAGAAACTGTTCTGTGTTCTGTTAACTTATCTCACAGAGTTACATCTTTCCCTTCAAGAAGCCTTTAGCTAAGGCTGTTCTTGTGGTATTCGCAAAGGGATATTTGGAAGCCCATAAAGGGCTACGGTGAAAAAGGAAATATCTTCCGTTCAAAACTGGAAGGAAGATTTCTGAGAAACTGCTCTGTGATCTGTAAATTCATCTCACAGAGTTACATCTTTCCCTTCAAGAAGCCTTTCGCTAAGGCTGTTCTTGTGGAATTGGCAAAGGGATATTTGGAAGCCCATAGAGGGCTATGGTGAAAAAGGAAATATCTTCCGTTCAAAACTGGAAAGAAGCTTTCTGAGAAACTGCTCTGTGTTCTGTTAATTCATCTCACAGAGTTACATCTTTCCCTTCAAGAAGCCTTTCGCTGAGGCTGTTCTTTTGGAATTGGCAAAGGGATATTTGGAAGCCCATAGAGGGCTATGGTGAAAAAGGATATATCTTCCGTTCAAAACTGGAAAGAAGCTTTCTGAGAAACTGCTCTGGGTTCTGTAAATTTATCTCACAAAGTTACATCTTTCCCTTCAAGAAGTCTTTCGCTTAGCCTGTTCTTGTGGAATTGGCAAAGGGATATTTGGATGCCCATAAATGGCTATGGTGAAAAAGAAATATCTTCCGTTCAAAACTGGAAAGAAGCTTTCTGAGAAACGGCTCTGTGTTCTGTTAATTCATCTCACAGAGTTATATCTTACCTTTCAAGAAGCCTTTGGCTAAGGCTGTTCTTGTGGAATTGGCAAAGGGATATTTGGAAGCCCATAGAGGGCTATGGTGAAAAAGGAAATATCTTCCGTTCAAAACTGGAAAGAAGCTTTCTGAGAAACTGCTCTGTGTTCTGTTAATTCATCTCACAGTTACATCTTTGCCTTCAAGAAGCCTTTCGCTATGGCTGTTCTTGTGGTATTCCCAAAGGGATATTTGGAAGCCCTTAGAGGGCTATGGTGAAAAAGGAAATATCTTCCGTTCAAAACTGGAAAGAGCCTTTCTGAGAAACTGCTCTGAGTTCTGTTAATTCATCTCACAGAGTTACATCTTTCCCTTCAAGAAGCCTTTCGCTAAGGCTGTTCTTGTGGAATAGGCAAAGGGATATTTGGAAGCCCATAGAGGGCTATGGTGAAAAAGGAAATATCTTCCGTTCAAAACTGGAAAGAAGCTTTCTGAGAAACTGCTCTGGGTTCTGTTAATTCATCTCACAAAGTTACGTCTTTCCCTTCAAGAACTCTTTCGCTTAGCCTGTTCTTGTGGAATTGGCAAAGGGATATTTGGATGCCCATAAAGGGCTATGGTGAAAAAGAAATATCTTCCGTTCAAAACTGGAAAGAAGCTTTCTGAGAAACTGCTCTGTGTTCTGTTAACTCATCTCACGGAGTTACATCTTTCCCTTTAAGAAGCCTTTCGCTAAGGCTGTTCTTGTGGAATTGGCAAAGGGATATTTGGAAGCCCATAGAGGGCTATGGTGAAAAAGGAATTATCTTCCGTTCAAAACTGGAAAGTAGCTTTCTGAGAAACTGCTCTGTGTTCTGTTAATTAATCTCACAGAGTTACATCTTTCCCTTCAAGAAGCGTTTCGTTAAGGCTGTTCCTATGGTATTCGCAAAGGGATATTTGGAAGCCCATATAGGGCTATGGTGAAAAAGGAAATAACTTCCGTTCAAAACTGGAAAGAAGATTTCTGAGAAACTGCTCTGTGTTCTGTTTATTTATCTCACAGTGTTACATCTTCCCCTTCAAGAAGCCTTTCGCTAAGGCTGTTCTTGTGGAATTGGCAAAGGGATATTTGGAAGCCCTTAGAGGGCTACGGTGAAAAAGGAAATATCTTCCGTTCAAAACTGGAAAGAAGGTTTCTGAGAAACTGCTCTGTGTTCTGTTAATTCATCTCACAGAGTTACATCTTTCTCTTCAAGAAGCCTCTCGCTAAGGCTGTTCTTGTGGAATTGGCAAAGGGATATTTGGAAGCCCATAGAGGGCTATGGTGAGAAAGGAAATATCTTCTGTTCAAAACTGGAAAGAAGCTTTCTGAGAAACTGCTCTGTGTTCTGTTAATTCATCTCACAGAGTTACATCTTTCTCTTCAAGAAGCCTTTCGCTAAGGCTGTTCTTGTGGAATTGGCAAAGGGATATTTGGAAGCCCATAGAGGGCTATGGTGAGAAAGGAAATATCTTCCGTTCAAAACTGGAGAGAAGCTTTCTGAGAAACTGCTCTGTGTTCTGTTAATTCATCTCAGAGTGTTACATCTTTCCCTTCAAGAAGCCTTTCGCTAAGGCTGTTCTTCTGGAATTGGCAAAGGGATATTTGGATGCCCATAGAGGGCTAAGGTGAAAAAGGAAATAGCTTCCGTTCTAAACTGGAAAGAAGCTTTTTGAGAAACTGCTCTGTGTTCTGTTAATTCATCTCAAAGAGTTACATCCTTCCCTTCAAGAAGCCTTTCCCTGAGGCTGTTCTTGTGGTATTCGCAAAGGGATATTTGGAAGCCCATAGAGGGCTACGGTGAAAAAGGAAATATCTTCCGTTCAAAACCGGAAAGAAGCTTTCTGAGGAACTGCTCTGTCTTCTTGTAATTCATCTCACAGAGCTACATCTTTCCCTTCAAGAAGCCTTTCGCTAAGGCTGTTCTTGTGGTATTCGCAAAGGGATATTTGGAAGCCCATAGAGGGCTATGGTGAAAAAAGAAATATCCTCCGTTCAAAACCGGAAAGAAGCTTTCGGAGAAACTGTTCTGTGTTCTGTTAATTCATCTCACAGAGCTACATCTTTCCCTTCAAGAAGCCTTTCCCTAAGGCTGTTCTTGTGGAATTGGCAAAGGGATATTTGGAAGCCCATAGAGGGCTATGGTGAAAAAGGAAATATCTTCCGTTCAAAACTGGAAAGAAGCTTTCTGAGAAACTGCTCTGTGTTCTGTTAATTCATCTCACAGTTACATCTTTCCCTTCAAGAAGCCTTTCGCTAAGGCTGTTCTTGTGGTATTCGCAAAGGGATATTTGGAAGCCCATAGAGGGCTATGGTGAAAAAGGAAATATCTTCCGTTCAAAACTGGAAAGAACCTTTCTGTGAAACTGCTCTGTGTTCTGTTAATTCATCTCACAGAGTTACATCTTTCCCTTCAAGAAGCCTTTCGCTAAGGCTGTTCTTGTTTAATTGGCAAAGTGATATTTGGAAGCCCATAGAGGGCTATGGTGAAAAAGGAAATACCTTCCGTTCAAAACTGGAAAGAAGCTTTCTGAGAAGCTGCTCTGTGTACTGTTAATTCATCTCTCAGAATTACATCTTTCCCTTCAAGAAGCCTTTCGCTAAGGCTGTTCTTGTGGAATTGGCAAAGGGATATTTAGAAGCCCATAGAGGGCTATGGTGAGAATGGAAATATCTTCCGTTCAAAACTGGAAAGAAGCTTTCTGAGAAACTGCTCTGTGTTCTGTTAATTTATCTCACAGAGTTACATCTTTCCCTTCAAGAAGCCTTTCGCTCAGGCTGTTCTTGTGGAATTGGCAAAGGATTATTTGGAAGCCCATAGAGGGCTATGGTGATAAAGGAAATATCTTCCGTTCAAAACTGGAAAGAAGCTTTCTGAGAAACTGCTCTGTGTTCTGTTAACTCATCTCACAGAGTTACATATTTCCCTTCAAGAAGCCTTTCGCTGAGGCTGTTCTTGTGGAATTGGCAATGGGATATTTGGAAGCCCATAGAGGGCTATGGTGAAAAAGGAAATAGCTTCCGTTCAAAACTGGAAAGAAGCTTTCTGAGAAACTGCTCTGTGTTCTGTCAATTCATCTCACAGAGTTACATCTTTCCCTTCAAGAAGCCTTTCGCTAAGGCTGTTCTTGTGGGCTTGGCAAAGGGATATTTGGAAGCCCATAGAGGGCTATGGTGAAAAAGGAAATATCTTCCGTTCAAAACTGGAAAGAAGCTTTCTGAGAAACTGCTCTGTGTTCTGTTAATTCATCTCACAGAGTTACATCTTTCCCTTCAAGAAGCCTTTCGCTAAGGCTGTTGTTGTGGAATTGCAAAGGGATATTTGGAAGCCCATAGAGGGCTACGGTCAAAAAGGAAATATCTTCCGTTCAAAACTGGAAAGAAGCTTTCTGAGAAACTGCTCTGTGTTCTGTTAATTCATCTCACAGAGTTACATCTTTCCCTTCAAGAAGCCTTTTGCTAAGGCTGTTCTTGTGGAATTGGCAAAGAGATATTTGGAAGAACATAGATGGCTACGGTGAAAAAGGAAATATCTTCCGTTCAAAACTGGAAAGAAGCTTTCTGAGAAACTGCTCTGTGTTCTGTTAATTCATCTCACAGAGTTACATCTTTCCCTTCAAGAAGCCTTTCGCTAAGGCTGTTCTTGTGGAATTGGCAAAGGGATATTTGGAAGCCCATAGAGGGCTATGGTGAGAAAGGAAATATCTTCCGTACAAAACTGGTAAGAAGCTTTCCGAGAAACTGCTCAGTGTTCTGTTAATTCATCTCACAGAGTTACATCTTTCCCTTCAAAAAGCCTTTCGCTAAGTCTGTTCTTGTGGAATTGCAAAGGGATATTTGGAAGCCAATAGAGGGCTATGGTGAAAAAGGAAATATCTTCCGTTCAAAACTGGAAGGAAGCTTTCTGAGAAACTGCTCTGTGTTCTGTTAAATCATCTCACAGAGTTACATCTTTTCCTTCAAGAAGCCTTTCGCTAAGGCTGTTCTTGTGGAATTGGCAAAGGGATATTTGGAAGCCCATAGAGGGCTATGGTGAAAAAAGAAATATCTTCCGTTGAAAACCGGAAAGAAGCTTTCTGAGAAACTGCTCTGTGTTCTGTTAATTCATCTCACAGAGCTACATCTTTCCCTTCAAGAAGCCTTTCGCTAAGGCTGTCCTTATGGAATTGGCAAAGGGATATTTGGAAGCCCATAGAGGGCTATGGTGAAAAAGGAATTATCTTCCGTTCGAAACTGGAAAGAAGCTTTCTGAGAAACTGCTATGTGTTCTGTTAATTCATCTCACAGAGTTACATCTTTCCCTTCAAGAAGCCTTTCGCTAAGGCTGTTCTTGTGAAATTGGCAAATGGATATATGGAAGCCCATAGAGGGCTATGGTGAAAAAGGAAATATCTTCCGTTCAAAACTGGAAAGAAGCTTTCTGAGAAACTGCTCTGTGTTCTGTTAATTCATCTCACAGAGTTACATCTTTCCCTTCAAGAAGCCTTTCGCTGAGGCTGTTTTTGTCGTATTGGCAAAGGGATATTTGGAAGCCCATAGAGGGCTATGTTGAAAAAGGAAATATTTTCCGTTCAAAACTGCAAAGAATCTTTCTGAGAAACTGCTCTGTGTTCTGTAAATTCATCTCACATAGTTACATCTTTCCCTTCAAGAAGCCTTTCCCTAAGGCTGTTCTTACGGAATTGGCAAAGGGATATTTATAAGCCCGTAGAGCGCTATGGTGAAAAAGGAAATATCTTCCGTTCAAAACAGGAAAGAAGCTTTCTGAGAAACTGCTCTGTGTTCTGTTAACTTATCTCACAGAGTTACATCTTTGCCTTCAAGAAGCCTTTCGCTAAGGCTGTTCTTGTGGTATTCGCAAAGGGATATATGGAAGCCCATAGAGGGCTACGGTGAAAAAGGAAATATCTTCCGTTCAAAACTGGAAAGAAGATTTCTGAGAAACTGCTCTGTGTTCTGTTAATTCATCTCACAGAGTTACATCTTTCCCTTCAAGAAGCCTTTCGCTAAGGCTGTTCTTGTGGAATTGGCAAAGGGATATTTGGAAGCCCATAGAGGGCTATGGTGAAAAAGGAAATATCTTCCATTCAAAACTGGAAAGAAGCTTTCTGAGAAACTGCTCTGTGTTCTGTTAATTCATCCCACAGAGTTACATCTTTCCCTTGAAGAAGCCTTTCACTAAGGCTGTTCTTGTGGAATTGGCAAAGGGATATTTGGAAGCCCATAGAGGGCTATGGTGAAAAAGGAAATATCTTCCGTTCAAAACTGGAAAGAAGCTTTCTGAGAAACTGCTCTGTGTTCTGTTAATTCATCTCACAGAGTTACATCTTTCCCTTCAAGAAGCCTTTCGCTAAGGCTGTTGTTGTGGAATTGCAAAGGGATATTTGGAAGCCCATAGAGGGCTACGGTCAAAAAGGAAATATCTTCCGTTCAAAACTGGAAAGAAGCTTTCTGAGAAACTACTCTGTGTTCTGTTAATTCATCTCACAGAGTTACATCTTTCCCTTCAAGAAGCCTTTCGCTGAGGCTGTTTTTGTCGTATTGGCAAAGGGATATTTGGAAGCCCATAGAGGGCTATGTTGAAAAAGGAAATATTTTCCGTTCAAAACTGCAAAGAATCTTTCTGAGAAACTGCTCTGTGTTCTGTAAATTCATCTCACATAGTTACATCTTTCCCTTCAAGAAGCCTTTCCCTAAGGCTGTTCTTACGGAATTGGCAAAGGGATATTTATAAGCCAGTAGAGCGCTATGGTGAAAAAGGAAATATCTTCCGTTCAAAACAGGAAAGAAGCTTTCTGAGAAACTGCTCTGTGTTCTGTTAACTTATCTCACAGAGTTACATCTTTGCCTTCAAGAAGCCTTTCGCTAAGGCTGTTCTTGTGGTATTCGCAAAGGGATATATGGAAGCCCATAGAGGGCTACGGTGAAAAAGGAAATATCTTCCGTTCAAAACTGGAAAGAAGATTTCTGAGAAACTGCTCTGTGTTCTGTTAATTCATCTCACAGAGTTACATCTTTCCCTTCAAGAAGCCATTCGCTAAGGCTGTTCTTGTGGAATTGGCAAAGGGATATTTGGAAGCCCATAGAGGGCTACGGTGAAAAAGGAAATATCTTCCGTTCAAAACTGTAAAGAAGCTTTCTGAGAAACTGCTCTGTGTTCTGTTAATTCATCTCACAGAGTTACATCTTTCCCTTCAAGAAGCCTTTCGCTAAGGCTGTTCTTGTGGAATTGGCAAAGGGATATTTGGAAGCCCATAGAGGGCTATGGTGAAAAAGGAAATATCTTCCATTCAAAACTGGAAAGAAGCTTTCTGAGAAACTGCTCTGTGTTCTGTTAATTCATCCCACAGAGTTACATCTTTCCCTTGAAGAAGCCTTTCACTAAGGCTGTTCTTGTGGAATTGGCAAAGGGATATTTGGAAGCCCGTAGAGGGCTATGGTGAAAAAGGAAATATCTTCCGTTCAAAACTGGAAAGAAGCTTTCTGAGAAACTGCACTGTGTTCTGTTAATTCATCACACAGAGTTACATCTTTCCCTTCAAGAAGCCTTTCGCTAAGGCTGTTCTTGTGGAATTGGCAAAGGGATATTTGGAAGCCCATAGAGGGCTATGGTGAAAAAGGAAATATCTTCCGTTCAAAACTGGAAAGAAGCTTTCTGAGAAACTGCTCTGTGTTCTGTTAATTCATCTCACAGAGTTACATCTTTCCCTTCAAGAAGCCTTTCGGTGAGTCTGTTCTTGTGGAATTGGCAAAAGGATATTTGGAAGCCCATAGAGGGCTATGGTGAGAAAGGAAATATCTTCCGTTCAAAACTGGAAAGATGCTTTCTGAGAAACTGCTCTGTGTTCTGTTAATTCATCTCACAGAGTTACATCTTTCCCTTCAAGAAGCCTTTCGGTGAGTCTGTTCTTGTGGAATTGGCAAAGTGATATTTGGAAGCCCATAGAGGGCTATGGTGAAAAAGGAAATATCTTCCGTTCAAAACTGGAAAGAAGCTTTCTGAGAAACTGCTCTGTGTTCTGTTAATTCATCTCACAGAGTTACATCTTTCCCTTCAAGAAACCTTTCGCTGAGGCTGTTCTTGTGGAATTGGCAAAGGGATATTTGGAAGCCCATAGAGGGCTATGGTGAGAAAGGAAATATCTTCCGTTCAAAACTGGAAAGAAGCTTTCTGAGAAACTGCTCTGTGTTCTGTTAATTCATCTCACAGAGTTACATCTTTCCCTTCAAGAAGCCATTCGCTGAGGCTGTTCTTGTGGAATTGGCAAAGGGATATTTGGAAGCCCATAGAGGGCTATGGTGAAAAAGGAAATATCTTCCGTTCAAAACTGGAAAGAAGCTTTCTGAGAAACTGCTCTGTGTTCTGTTAATTCATCTCACAGAGTTACATCTTTCCCTTCAAGAAGCCTTTCGCTAAGGCTGTTCTTGTGGAATTGGCAAAGTGATATTTGGAAGCCCATAGAGGGCTATGGTGAAAAAGGAAATATCTTCCGTTCAAAACTGGAAAGAAGCTTTCTGAGAAACTGCTCTGTGTTCTGTTAATTCATCTCACAGAGTTACATCTTTTCCTTCCAAAAGACTTTCGCTAAGGCTGTTCTTGTGGAATTGGCAAAGTTATATTTGGAAGCCCGTAGAGGACTATGGTGAAAAAGGAAATATCTTCCGTTCAAAACTGTAAAGAAGCTTTCTGAGAAACTGCTCTGTGTTCTGTTAATTCATCTCACAGAGTTACATCTTTCCCTTCAAGAAGCCTTTCGCTAAGGCTGTTCTTGTGGAATTGGCAAAGGGATATTTGGAAGCCCATAGAGGGCTATGGTGAAAAAGGAAATATCTTCCATTCAAAACTGGAAAGAAGCTTTCTGAGAAACTGCTCTGTGTTCTGTTAATTCATCCCACAGAGTTACATCTTTCCCTTGAAGAAGCCTTTCACTAAGGCTGTTCTTGTGGAATTGGCAA
This sequence comes from Chlorocebus sabaeus, assembly GCF_047675955.1. Taxonomy (NCBI): domain Eukaryota; kingdom Metazoa; phylum Chordata; class Mammalia; order Primates; family Cercopithecidae; genus Chlorocebus; species Chlorocebus sabaeus. The sequence goes on along the minus strand of NW_027327589.1, from coordinate 360,690 downwards.
AGGGAAATTTGGAAGCCCATAGAGGGCTATGCTGAAAAAGGAAATATCTTCCGTTCAAAACTGGAAAGAAGCTTTCGGAGAAACTCCTCTGTGTTCTGTTAATTCATCTCACAGAGTTACATCTTTCCCTTCAAGAAGCCTTTCGCTAAGGCTGTTCTTGTGGAATTGGCAAAGGGATATTTGGAAGCCCATAGAGGGCTATGGTGAGAAAGGAAATATCTTCCGTTCAAAACTGGAAAGAAGCTTTCTGAGAAACTGCTCTGTGTTCTGTTAATTCATCTCACAGAGTTACATCTTTCCCTTCAAGAAGCCTTTCGCTAAGTCTGTTCTTGTGGAATTGCAAAGGGATATTTGGAAGCCAATAGAGGGCTATGGTGAAAAAGGAAATATCTTCCGTTCAAAACTGGAAGGAAGCTTTCTGAGAAACTGCTCTGTGTTCTGTTAAATCATCTCACAGAGTTACATCTTTTCCTTCAAGAAGCCTTTCGCTAAGGCTGTTCTTGTGGAATTGGCAAAGGGATATTTGGAAGCCCATAGAGGGCTACGGTGAAAAAGGAAATATCTTGCGTTCAAAACTGGAAAGAAGCTTTCTGAGAAACTGCTCTGTGTTCTGTTAATTCATCTCACAGAGTTACATCTTTCCCTTCAAGAAGCCTTTCGCTGAGGCTGTTCTTGTGGAATTGGCAAAGGGATATTTGGAAGCCCATAGAGGGCTATGGTGAAAAAAGAAATATCTTCCGTTGAAAACCGGAAAGAAGCTTTCTGAGAAACTGCTCTGTGTTCTGTTAATTCATCTCACAGAGCTACATCTTTCCCTTCAAGAAGCCTTTCGCTAAGGCTGTTCTTGTGGAATTGGCAAAGGGATATTTGGAAGCCCATAGAGGGCTATGGTGAAAAAGGAAATATCTTCCATTCAAAACTGGAAAGAAGCTTTCTGAGAAACTGCTCTGTGTTCTGTTAATTCATCCCACAGAGTTACATCTTTCCCTTGAAGAAGCCTTTCACTAAGGCTGTTCTTGTGGAATTGGCAAAGGGATATTTGGAAGCCCATAGAGGGCTATGGTGAAAAAGGAAATATCTTCCGTTCAAAACTGGAAAGAAGCTTTCTGAGAAACTGCTCTGTGTTCTGTTAATTCATCTCACAGAGTTACATCTTTCCCTTCAAGAAGCCTTTCGCTAAGGCTGTTGTTGTGGAATTGCAAAGGGATATTTGGAAGCCCATAGAGGGCTACGGTCAAAAAGGAAATATCTTCCGTTCAAAACTGGAAAGAAGCTTTCTGAGAAACTGCTCTGTGTTCTGTTAATTCATCTCACAGAGTTACATCTTTCCCTTCAAGAAGCCTTTTGCTAAGGCTGTTCTTGTGGAATTGGCAAAGAGATATTTGGAAGAACATAGATGGCTACGGTGAAAAAGGAAATATCTTCCGTTCAAAACTGGAAAGAAGCTTTCTGAGAAACTGCTCTGTGTTCTGTTAATTCATCTCACAGAGTTACATCTTTCCCTTCAAGAAGCCTTTCGCTAAGGCTGTTCTTGTGGAATTGGCAAAGGGATATTTGGAAGCCCATAGAGGGCTATGGTGAGAAAGGAAATATCTTCCGTACAAAACTGGTAAGAAGCTTTCCGAGAAACTGCTCAGTGTTCTGTTAATTCATCTCACAGAGTTACATCTTTCCCTTCAAGAAGCCTTTCGCTAAGTCTGTTCTTGTGGAATTGCAAAGGGATATTTGGAAGCCAATAGAGGGCTATGGTGAAAAAGGAAATATCTTCCGTTCAAAACTGGAAGGAAGCTTTCTGAGAAACTGCTCTGTGTTCTGTTAAATCATCTCACAGAGTTACATCTTTTCCTTCAAGAAGCCTTTCGCTAAGGCTGTTCTTGTGGAATTGGCAAAGGGATATTTGGAAGCCCATAGAGGGATACGGTGAAAAAGGAAATATCTTGCGTTCAAAACTGGAAAGAAGCTTTCTGAGAAACTGCTCTGTGTTCTGTTAATTCATCTCACAGAGTTACATCTTTCCCTTCAAGAAGCCTTTCGCTGAGGCTGTTCTTGTGGAAATGGCAAAGGGATATTTGGAATCCCATAGAGGGCTATGGTGAAAAAAGAAATATCTTCCGTTGAAAACCGGAAAGAAGCTTTCTGAGAAACTGCTCTGTGTTCTGTTAATTCATCTCACAGAGCTACATCTTTCCCTTCAAGAAGCCTTTCGCTAAGGCTGTCCTTATGGAATTGGCAAAGGGATATTTGGAAGCCCATAGAGGGCTATGGTGAAAAAGGAATTATCTTCCGTTCGAAACTGGAAAGAAGCTTTCTGAGAAACTGCTATGTGTTCTGTTAATTCATCTCACAGAGTTACATCTTTCCCTTCAAGAAGCCTTTCGCTAAGGCTGTTCTTGTGAAATTGGCAAAGGGATATATGGAAGCCCATAGAGGGCTATGGTGAAAAAGGAAATATCTTCCGTTCAAAACTGGAAAGAAGCTTTCTGAGAAACTGCTCTGTGTTCTGTTAATTCATCTCACAGAGTTACATCTTTTCCTTCAAGAAGCCTTTCGCTGAGGCTGTTTTTGTCGTATTGGCAAAGGGATATTTGGAAGCCCATAGAGGGCTATGTTGAAAAAGGAAATATTTTCCGTTCAAAACTGCAAAGAACCTTTCTGAGAAACTGCTCTGTGTTCTGTAAATTCATCTCACATAGTTACATCTTTCCCTTCAAGAAGCCTTTCCCTAAGGCTGTTCTTACGGAATTGGCAAAGGGATATTTATAAGCCAGTAGAGCGCTATGGTGAAAAAGGAAATATCTTCCGTTCAAAACAGGAAAGAAGCTTTCTGAGAAACTGCTCTGTGTTCTCTTAACTTATCTCACAGAGTTACATCTTTGCCTTCAAGAAGCCTTTCGCTAAGGCTGTTCTTGTGGTATTCGCAAAGGGATATATGGAAGCCCATAGAGGGCTACGGTGAAAAAGGAAATATCTTCCGTTCAAAACTGGAAAGAAGATTTCTGAGAAACTGCTCTGTGTTCTGTTAATTCATCTCACAGAGTTACATCTTTCCCTTCAAGAAGCCTTTCGGTGAGTCTGTTCTTGTGGAATTGGCAAAGTGATATTTGGAAGCCCATAGAGGGCTATGGTGAAAAAGGAAATATCTTCCGTTCAAAACTGGAAAGAAGCTTTCTGAGAAACTGCTCTGTGTTCTGTTAATTCATCTCACAGAGTTACATCTTTCCCTTCAAGAAACCTTTCGCTGAGGCTGTTCTTGTGGAATTGGCAAAGGGATATTTGGAAGCCCATAGAGGGCTATGGTGAGAAAGGAAATATCTTCCGTTCAAAACTGGAAAGAAGCTTTCTGAGAAACTGCTCTGTGTTCTGTTAATTCATCTCACAGAGTTACATCTTTCCCTTCAAGAAGCCATTCGCTGAGGCTGTTCTTGTGGAATTGGCAAAGGGATATTTGGAAGCCCATAGAGGGCTATGGTGAAAAAGGAAATATCTTCCGTTCAAAACTGGAAAGAAGCTTTCTGAGAAACTGCTCTGTGTTCTGTTAATTCATCTCACAGAGTTACATCTTTTCCTTCCAAAAGACTTTCGCTAAGGCTGTTCTTGTGGAATTGGCAAAGTTATATTTGGAAGCCCGTAGAGGACTATGGTGAAAAAGGAAATATCTTCCGTTCAAAACTGTAAAGAAGCTTTCTGAGAAACTGCTCTGTGTTCTGTTAATTCATCTCACAGAGTTACATCTTTCCCTTCAAGAAGCCTTTCGCTAAGGCTGTTCTTGTGGAATTGGCAAAGGGATATTTGGAAGCCCATAGAGGGCTATGGTGAAAAAGGAAATATCTTCCATTCAAAACTGGAAAGAAGCTTTCTGAGAAACTGCTCTGTGTTCTGTTAATTCATCCCACAGAGTTACATCTTTCCCTTGAAGAAGCCTTTCACTAAGGCTGTTCTTGTGGAATTGGCAAAGGGAAATTTGGAAGCCCATAGAGGGCTATGCTGAAAAAGGAAATATCTTCCGTTCAAAACTGGAAAGAAGCTTTCGGAGAAACTCCTCTGTGTTCTGTTAATTCATCTCACAGAGTTACATCTTTCCCTTCAAGAAGCCTTTCGCTAAGGCTGTTGTTGTGGAATTGCAAAGGGATATTTGGAAGCCCATAGAGGGCTACGGTCAAAAAGGAAATATCTTCCGTTCAAAACTGGAAAGAAGCTTTCTGAGAATCTGCTCTGTGTTCTGTTAATTCATCTCACAGAGTTACATCTTTCCCTTCAAGAAGCCTTTCGCTAAGGCTGTTCTTGTGGAATTGGCAAAGGGATATTTGGAAGAACATAGATGGCTACGGTGAAAAAGGAAATATCTTCCGTTCAAAACTGGAAAGAAGCTTTCTGAGAAACTGCTCTGTGTTCTGTTAATTCATCTCACAGAGTTACATCTTTCCCTTCAAGAAGCCTTTCGCTAAGGCTGTTCTTGTGGAATTGGCAAAGGGATATTTGGAAGCCCATAGAGGGCTATGGTGAGAAAGGAAATATCTTCCGTTCAAAACTGGAAAGAAGCTTTCTGAGAAACTGCTCTGTGTTCTGTTAATTCATCTCACAGAGTTACATCTTTCCCTTCAAGAAGCCTTTCGCTAAGTCTGTTCTTGTGGAATTGCAAAGGGATATTTGGAAGCCAATAGAGGGCTATGGTGAAAAAGGAAATATCTTCCGTTCAAAACTGGAAGGAAGCTTTCTGAGAAACTGCTCTGTGTTCTGTTAAATCATCTCACAGAGTTACATCTTTTCCTTCAAGAAGCCTTTCGCTAAGGCTGTTCTTGTGGAATTGGCAAAGGGATATTTGGAAGCCCATAGAAGGCTACGGTGAAAAAGGAAATATCTTGCGTTCAAAACTGGAAAGAAGCTTTCTGAGAAACTGCTCTGTGTTCTGTTAATTCATCTCACAGAGTTACATCTTTCCCTTCAAGAAGCCTTTCGCTGAGGCTGTTCTTGTGGAATTGGCAAAGGGATATTTGGAAGCCCATAGAGGGCTATGGTGAAAAAAGAAATATCTTCCGTTGAAAACCGGAAAGAAGCTTTCTGAGAAACTGCTCTGTGTTCTGTTAATTCATCTCACAGAGCTACATCTTTCCCTTCAAGAAGCCTTTCGCTAAGGCTGTCCTTATGGAATTGGCAAAGGGATATTTGGAAGCCCATAGAGGGCTACGGTGAAAAAGGAAATATCTTCCGTTCGAAACTGAAAAGAAGCTTTCTGAGAAACTGCTATGTGTTCTGTTAATTCATCTCACAGAGTTACATCTTTCCCTTCAAGAAGCCTTTCGCTAAGGCTGTTCTTGTGAAATTGGCAAAGGGATATATGGAAGCCCATAGAGGGCTATGGTGAAAAAGGAAATATCTTCCGTTCAAAACTGGAAAGAAGCTTTCTGAGAAACTGCTCTGTGTTCTGTTAATTCATCTCACTTAGTTACATCTTTCCCTTCAAGAAGCCTTTTGCTAAGGCTGTTCTTGTGGAATTGGCAAAGGGATATTTGGAAGCCCATAGAGGGCTATGGTGAGAAAGGAAATATCTTCCGTTCAAAACTGGAAAGAAGCTTTCTGAGATACTGCTCTGTGTTCTGTTAATTCATCTCACAGAGTTACATCTTTCAATTCAAGAAGCCTTTCGCTGAGGCTGTTCTTGTGGAATTGGCAAAGGGATATTTGGAAGCCCATAGAGGGCTATGGTGAAAAAGGAAATATCTTCCGTTCAAAACTGGAAAGAAGCTTTCTGAGAAACTGCTCTGTGTTCTGTTAATTCATCTCACAGAGTTACATCTTTCCCTTCAAGGAGCCTTGCGCTAAGGCTGTTCTTGTGGAATTGGCAAAGGGATATTTGGAAGCCCATACATGGTTATGGTGAAAAAAGAAATATCTTCCGTTCAAAACCGGAAAGAAGCTTTCGGAGAAACTCTTCTGTGTTCTGTTAATTCATCTCACAGAGCTACATCTTTCCCTTCAAGAAGCCTTTCGCTAAGGCTGTTCTTGTGGAATTGGCATAGGGATATTTGGAAGCCCATAGAGGGCTATGGTGAAAAAGGAAATATCTTCCGTTCAAAACTGGAAAGAAGTTTTCTGCGAAACTGCTCTGTGTCCTGTTAATTCATCTCACAGTGTTACATCGTTCCCTTCAAGAAGCCTTTCGCCACGGCTGTTCTTGTGGAATTGGCAAAGGGATATTTGGAAGCCCATAGAGGGCTATGGTGAAAAAGGAAATATCTTCCGTTCAAAACTGGAAAGAAGCTTTCTGAGAAACGGCTCTGTGTTCCGTTAATTCATCTCACATAGTTACATCTTTCCCATCAAGAAGCCTTTCCCTAAGGCTGTTCTTGTGGAATTGGCAAAGGGATATTTGGAAGCCCATAGAGGGCTATGGTGAAAAAGGAAATATCTTCCGTTCAAAACTGGAAAGAAGCTTTCTGAGAAACTGCTCTGTGTTCTGTTAACTTATCTCACAGAGTTACATCTTTCCCTTCAAGAAGCGTTTAGCTAAGGCTGTTCTTGTGGTATTCGCAAAGGGATATTTGGAAGCCCATAAAGGGCTACTGTGAAAAAGGAAATAACTTCCGTTCAAAACTGGAAAGAAGTTTTCTGAGAAACTGCTCTGTGTTCTGTTAATTCATCTCACGGAGTTACATCTTTCCCTTCAAGAAGCCTTTCGCTAAGGCTGTTCTTGTGGAATTGGCAAAGGGATATTTGGAAGCCCATAGAGGGCTATGGTGAAAAAGGAAATATCTTCCGTTCAAAGCTGGAAAGAAGCTTTCTGAGAAACTGCTCTGTGTACTGTTAATTCATCTCACAGAGTTACATCTTTCCCTTCAAGAAGCCTTTCGCTAAGGCTGTTCTTGTGGAATTGGCAAAGGGATATTTAGAAGCCCATAGAGGGCTATGGTGAGAAAGGAAATATCTTCTGTTCTAAACTGTAAAGAAGCTTTTTGAGAAACTACTCTGTGTTCTGTTAATTCATCTCACATAGTTACATCTTTCCTTTCAAGAAGCCTTTCGCTAAGGCTGTTCTTGTGGAATTGGAAAAGGATTATTTGGAAGCCCATAGAGGGCTATGGTGATAAAGGAAATATCTTCCGCTCAAAACTGGAAAGAACCTTTCTGAGAAACTGCTCTGTGTTCTGTTAATTCATCTCACAGAGTTACATCTTTCCCTTCAAGAAGCCTTTCGCTAAGGCTGTTCTTGTGGAATTGGCAAAGGGATATTTGGAAGCCCATTGAGGGCTATGGTGAAAAAGGAAATATCTTCTGTTCTAAACTGGAAAGAAGCTTTCTGAGAAACTGCTCTGTGTTCTGTTAATTCATCTCACAGAGTTACATCTTTCCCTTCAAGAATCCTTTCGCTAAGGCTGTTCTTGTGGAATTGCCAAAGGATTATTAGGAAGCCCATAGAGGGCTATGGTGATAAAGGAAATATCTTCCGTTCCAAACTGGAAAGAAGCTTTCTGAGAAACTGCTCTGTGTTCTGTTAATTCATCTCACAGAGTTACATCTTTCCCTTCAAGAAGCCTTTCGCTGAGGCTGTTCTTGTGGAATTGGCAAAGGGATATTTGGAAGCCCATAGAGGGCTATGGTGAAAAAGGATATATCTTCCGTTCAAAACTGGAAAGAAGCTTTCTGAGAAACTGCTCTGTGTTCTGTTAATTCATGTCACGGAGTTACATCTTTCCCTTCAAGAAGCCTTTCGCTAAGGCTGTTCTTGTGGAATTGGCAAAGTGATATTTGGAAGCCCATAGAGGGCTATGGTGAAAAAGGAAATACCTTCCGTTCAAAACTGGAAAGAAGCTTTCTGAGAAGCTGCTCTGTGTACTGTTGATTCATCTCTCAGAGTTACATCTTTCCCTTCAAGAAGCCTTTCGCTAAGGCTGTTCTTGTGGAATTGGCAAAGGGATATTTAGAAGCCCATAGAGGGCTATGGTGAGAATGGAAATATCTTCCGTTCAAAACTGGAAAGAAGCTTTCTGAGAAACTGCTCTGTGTTCTGTTAATTTATCTCACAGAGTTACATCTTTCCCTTCAAGAAGCCTTTCGTTCAGGCTGTTCTTGTGGAATTGGCAAAGGATTATTTGGAAGCCCATAGAGGGCTATGGTGATAAAGGAAATATCTTCCGTTCAAAACTGGAAAGAAGCTTTCTGAGAAACTGCTCTGTGTTCTGTTAACTCATCTCACAGAGTTACATATTTCCCTTCAAGAAGCCTTTCGCTGAGGCTGTTCTTGTGGAATTGGCAAAGGGATATTTGGAAGCCCATAGAGGGCTATGGTGAAAAAGGAAATAGCTTCCGTTCAAAACTGGAAAGAAGCTTTCTGAGAAACTGCTCTGTGTTCTGTCAATTCATCTCACAGAGTTACATCTTTCCCTTCAAGAAGCCTTTCGCTAAGGCTGTTCTTGTGGACTTGGCAAAGTGATATTTGGAAGCCCATAGAGGGCTATGGTGAAGAAGGAAATATCTTCCGTTCAAAACTGGAAAGAAGCTTTCTGAGAAAATGCTCTGTGTTCTGTTAATTCATCTCACAGAGTTATATCTTACCCTTAAGAAGCCTTTCGCTAAGGCTGTTCTTGTGGAATAGGCAAGGGATATTTGGAAGCCCATAGAGGGCTATTGTGAAAAAGGAAATATCTTCCGTTCAAAACTGGAAAGACGCTTTCTGAGAAACTGCTCTGGGTTCTGTTAATTCATCTCACAGAGTTACATCTTCCCTTCAAGAAGCCTTTCGCTAAGGCTGTTCTTATGGTATTCGCAAATTGATATTTGGAAGCCCATAGAGGGCTACGGTGAAAAAGGAAATATCTTCCGTTCAAAACTGGAAAGAAAATTTCTGAGAAACTGCTCTGTGTTCTGTTAATTCATCTCACAGAGTTACATCTTTCCCTTCAAGAAGCCTTTGGCTAAGTCTGTTCTTGTGGAATTGGCAAAGGGATATTTGGAAGCCCATAGAGTTCTACGGTGAAAAAGGAAATATCTTCCGTTCAAAACTGGAAAGAAGCTTTCTGAGAAACTGCTCTGTGTTCTGTTAATTCAGCTCACAGAGTTACATCTTTCCCTTCAAGAAGACTTTCGCTAAGGCTGTTCTTGTGGAATTCGCAAAGGGATATTTGGAAGCCCATAGAGGGCTATGGTGAGAAAGGAAATTTCTTCCGTTCAAAACTGGAAAGAAGCTTTCTGAGAAACTGCTCTGTGTTCTGTTAATTCATCTCACAGAGTTACATCTTTCCCTTCAAGAAGCCTTCCGCAAAGGCTGCTCTTGTGGAATTGGCAAAGGGATATTTGGAAGCCCATAGAGGGCTATGGTGAAAAAGGAAATATCTTCCGTTCAAAACTGGAAAGAACCTTTCTGAGAAACTGCTCTGTGTGCTGTTAATTCATCTCACAGAGTTACATCTTTCCCATCAAGAAGCCTTTCGCTAAGGCTGTTCTTTTGGTATTCACAATTTGATATTCGGAAGCCCATAGAGGGCTAGGGTGAAAAAGGAAATATCTTGCGTTCAAAACTGGAAGGAAGATTTCTGAGAAACTGCTCTGTGTTTTCTTAATTCATCTCACAGAGTTTCATCTTTCCCTTCAAGAAGCCTTTCGCTGAGGCTGTTCTTGTGGAATTGGCAAAGGGATACTTAGAAGCCCATAGAGGGCTATGGTGAAAAAGAAAAAATATATTCCGTTCAAAACTGGAAAGAAAATTTCTGAGAAACTGCTCTGTGTTCTGTTAATTCATCTCACAGATTTACATCTTTCCCTTCAAGAAGCCTTTCGCTAAGGCTGTTTTTGTGAAATTGGCAAAGGGATATTTGGAAGCCCATAGGGGGCTATATTGAAAAAAGAAATATCTTCCGTTCAAAACCGGAAAGAAGCTTTCTGAGAAACTGCTCTGCGTTCTTGTAATTCATCTCACAGAGCTACATCTTTCCCTTCAAGAAGGCTTTCGCTAAGGCTGTTTTTGTGGTATTCGCAAAGGGATATTTGGAAGCCAATAGAGGGCTATGGTGGAAAAAGAAATATCTTCCGTTCAAAACCGGAAGGAAACTTTCGGAGAAACTGTTCTGTGTTCTGTTAATTCATCTCACAGAGCTACATCTTTCCCTTCAAGAAGCATTTCGCTAAGGCTGTTCTTGTGGAATTGGCAAAGGGATATTTGGAAGCCCATAGAGGGCTATGGTGAAAAAGGAAATATCTTCCGTTCAAAACTGGAAAGAAGCTTTCTGAGAAACTGCTCTGTGTTCTGTTAAGTCATCTCACAGAGTTACATCTTTCCCTTCAAGAAGCCTTTCGCTAAGGCTGTTCTTGTGGAATTGGCTAAGGGATATTTGGAAGCCCATAGAGGGCTACGGTGAAAAAGGAAATGTCTTTCGTTCAAAACTGGAAAGAAGCTTTCTGAGAAACTGCTCTGTGTTCTGTTAATTCATCTCACAGAGTTACATCTTTCCCTTCAAGAAGCCTTTCGCTAAGGCTGTTCTTGTGGAATTGGCAAAGGGATATTTGGAAGACCATAGAGGGCTATGGTGAGAGGGGAAATATCTTCCGTTCAAAACTGGAAAGAAGCTTTCTGAGAATATGCTCTGTGTTCTGTTAATTCATCTCACAGAGTTACATCTTTCCCTTCAAGAAGCCTTTCGCTGAGGCTGTTCTTGTGGAATTGGCAAAGGGATATTTGGAAGCCCATAGAGGGCAATGGTGAAAAAGGAAATAGCTTCTGTTCAAAACTGGAAAGAAGCTTTCTGAGAAACTGCTCTGTGTTCTGTTAATTCATATCACAGACTTACAACTTTCCCTTCAAGAAGCCTTTCGCTAAGGCTGTTCTTGTGGAATTGGCAAAGGGATATTTGGAAGCCCATAGAGGGCTATGGTGAAAAAGGAAATATCTTCCGTTCAAAAGTGGAAAGAAGCTTTCTGAGAAACTTCTCTGAGTTCTGTAAATTCATGGCACAGAGTTACATCTTTCCCTTCAGGAATCCTTTCGGTAAGACTGTTCTTGTGGAATTTGCAAAGGGATATTTGGAAGCCCATAGAGGGCTATGGTGAAAAAGGAAATATCTTCCGTTCAAAACTGGAAAGAAGCTTTCTGAGAAACTGCTCTGGGTTCTGTTAATTCATCTCACAACGTTACATCTTTCCCTTCAAGAAGTCTTTCGCTTAGTCTGTTCTTGTGGAATTGGCAAAGGGATATTTGGATGCCCATAAAGGGCTATGGTGAAAAAGAAATATCTTCCGTTCAAAACTGGAAAGAAGCTTTCTGAGAAACTGCTCTGTGTTCTGTTAATTCATCTCACAGAGTTATATCTTACCCTTCAAGAAGCCTTTGGCTAAGGCTGTTGTTGTGGAATTGGCATAGGGATATTTGGAAGCCCATAGAGGCTATGGTGAAAAAGGAAATATCTTCCGTTCAAAACTGGAAAGAAGCTTTCTGAGAAACTGCTCTGTGTTCTGTTAATTCATCACACCGAGTTACATCTTTCCCTTCAAGAAGCCTTTCGCTAAGTCTGTTCTTGTGGAATTGCAAAGGGATATTTGGAAGCCAATAGAGGGCTATGGTGAAAAAGGAAATATCTTCCGTTCAAAACTGGAAAGAAGCATTCTGAGAAACTGCTCTGTGTTCTGTTAATTCATATCACAGAGTTACATCTTTCCCTTCAAGAAGCTTTTCGCTAAGGCTGTTCTTGTGGAATTGGCAAAGGGATATTTCGAAGCCCATAGAGGGCTATGGTGAAGAAATAAGTATCTTCCGTTCAAAACTGGAAAGAAGGTTTCTGAGAATCTGCTCTGTGTTCTGTTAGTTCATCTCACAGAGTTATATCTTACCCTTCAAGAAGCCTTTCGCTAAGGCTGTTCTTGTGGAATTGGCAAACGGATATTTGGAAGCCCATAGAGGGCTATGGTGAAAAAGGAAATATCTTCCGTTCAAAACTGGAAAGAAGCTTTCTGAGAAACTTCTCAGAGTTCTGTTAATTCGTGGCACAGAGTTACATCTTTCCCTTCAGGAATCCTTTCGGTAAGACTGTTCTTGTGGAATTGGCAAAGGGATATTTGGAAGCCCTTAGAGGGCTATGGTGAAAAAGGAAATATCTTCCGTTCAAAACTGGAAAGAAGCTTTCTGAGAAACTGCTCTGGGTTCTGTTAATTCATCTCACAACGTTACATCTTTCCCTTCAAGATGTCTTTCGCTTAGTCTGTTCTTGTGGAATTGGCAAAGGGATATTTGGATGCCCATAAAGGGCTATGGTGAAAAAGAAATATCTTCCGTTCAAAATTGGAAAGAAGCTTTCTGAGAAACTGCTCTGTGTTCTGATAATTCATCTCACAGAGTTACATCTTTCCCTTCAAGAAGCCTTTCGCTAAGGCTGTTCTTGTGGAATTGGCAAAGGGATATTTGGAAGCCCATAGAGGGCTATGTTGAAAAAGGAAATATCTTCCGTTCAAAACTGGAAAGAAGCTTTCTGAGAAACTGCTCTGTGTTCTGTTAATTCATCTCACAGAGTTACATCTTTCCCTTCAAGAAGCCTTTCGCTAAGGCTGTTCTTGTGGAATTGGCAAAGGGATATTTGGAAGCCCATAGATGGCTATGGTGAAAAAAGAAATATCTTCCGTTCAAAGCCGGAAAGAAGCTTTCGGAGAAACTGTTCTGTGTTCTGTTAATTCATCTCACAGAGCTACATCTTTCCCTTCAAGAAGCCTTTCGCTAAGGCTGTTCTTGTGGAATTGGCAAAGGGATATTAGGAAGCCCATAGAGGGCTATGCTGAAAAAGGAAATATCTTCCGTTCAAAACTGGAAAGAAGCTTTCTGCGAAACTGCTCTGTGTCCTGTTAATCCATCTCACAGTGTTACATCTTTCCCTTGAAGAAGCCTTTCGCTAAGGCTGTTCTTGTGGAATTGGCAAAGGGATATTTGGAAGCCCATAGAGGGCTATGGTGAAAAAGGAAATATCTTCCGTTCAAAACTGGAAAGAAACTTTCTGAGAAACTGCTCTGTGTTCTGTTAATTCATCTCACATAGTTACATCTTTCCCTTCAAGAAGTCTTTCGCTAAGGCTGTACTTGTGGTATTCGCAAAGGGATATATGGAAGCCCATAGAGGACTACGGTGAAAAAGGAAATATCTTCCGTTCAAAACTGGAAAGAAGCTTTCTGAGAAACTGCTCTGTGTTCTGTTAATTCATCTCACAGAGTTACATCTTTCCCTTCAAGAAGCCATTCGCTAAGGCTCTTCTTGTGGAATTGGCAAAGGGATATTTGGAAGCCCATAGAGGGCTACGGTGAAAAAGGAAATATCTTCCGTTCAAAACTGGAAAGAAGCTTTCTGAGAAACTGCTCTGTGTTCTGTTAATTCATCTCACAGAGTTACATCTTTCCCTTCAAGAAGCCTTTCCCTAAGGCTGTTCTTGTGGAAATGGCAAAGGGATATTTGGAAGCCCATAGAGGGCTATGGTGAGAAAGGAAATTTCTTAAGTTCAAAACTGGAAAGAAATTTTCTGAGAAACTGCTCTGTGTTCTGTTAATTCATCTCACATAATTACATCTTTCCCTTCAAGAAGCCTTTCGCTAAGACTGTTCTTGTGGAATTGGCAAAGGTTTATTTGGAAGCCCATAGAGGGCTATGGTGAGAAAAGAAATATCTTCCGTTCAAAACTGGAAAGAAGCTTTCTGAGAAACTGCTCTGTGTTCTGTTAATTCATCTCACAGAGTTACATCTTTCCCTTCAAGAAGCCTTTCGCTGAGGCTGTTCTTGTGGAATTGGCAAAGGGATATTTGGAAGCCCATTGAGGGCTATGGTGAGAAAGGAAATATCTTCCGTTCAAAACTGGAAAGAAGCTTTCTGAGAAACTGCTCTGTGTTCTGTTAATTCATCGCACAGAGTTACATCTTTCCCTTCAAGAAGCCTTTCGCTCAGGCTGTTCTTGTGGAATTGGCAAAGGATTATTTGGAAGCCCATAGAGGGCTATGGTGATAAAGGAAATATCTTCCGTTCAAAACTGGAAAGAAGCTTTCAGAGAAACTGCTCTGTGTTCTGTTAACTCGTCTCACAGAGTTACATATTTCCCTTCAAGAAGCCTTTCGCTGAGGCTGTTCTTGTGGAATTGGCAAAGGGATATTTGGAAGCCCATAGAGGGCTATGGTGAAAAAGGAAATAGCTTCCGTTCAAAACTGGAAAGAAGCTTTCTGAGAAACTGCTCTGTGTTCTGTCAATTCATCTCACAGAGTTACATCTTTCCCTTCAAGAAGCCTTTCGCTAAGGCTGTTCTTGTGGACTTGGCAAAGTGATATTTGGAAGCCCATAGAGGGCTATGGTGAAGAAGGAAATATCTTCCCTTCAAAACTGGAAAGAAGCTTTCTGAGAAAATGCTCTGTGTTCTGTTAATTCATCTCACAGAGTTATATCTTACCCTTAAGAAGCCTTTCGCTAAGGCTGTTCTTGTGGAATAGGCAAGGGATATTTGGAAGCCCATAGAGGGCTATTGTGAAAAAGGAAATATCTTCCGTTCAAAACTGGAAAGACGCTTTCTGAGAAACTGCTCTGGGTTCTGTTAATTCATCTCACAGAGTTACATCTTCCCTTCAAAAAGCCTTTCGCTAAGGCTGTTCTTATGGTATTCGCAAATTGATATTTGGAAGCCCATAGAGGGCTAGGGTGAAAAAGGAAATATCTTGCGTTCAAAACTGGAAAGCAGATTTCTGAGAATCTGCTCGGTGTTTTGTTAATTCATCTCAGAGAGTTACATCTTTCCCTTCAAGAAGCCTTTCGCTGAGGCTGTTCTTGTGCAATTGGCAAAGGGATATTTAGAAGCCCATAGAGGGTTATGGTGAAAAAGGAAATATCTTCCGTTCAAAACTGGAAAGAAGCTTTCTGAGAAACTGCTCTGTGTTCTGTTAATTCATCTCACAGAGTTACATCTTTCCCTTCAAGAAGCCTTTGGTTAAGGCTGTTCTTGTGGAATTGCAAAGGGATATTTGGAAGCCCATAGAGGGCTATGGTGAAAAAGGAAATATCTTCAGTTCAAAACTGGAAAGAAGCTTTCTGAGAAACTGCTCTGTGTTCTGTTTATTCATCTCACAGAGTTACATCTTTCCCTTCAAGAAGCCTTTCGCTAAGGCTGTTCTTGTGGAATTGGCAAAGGGATATTTTGAAGCCCTTAGAGTTCTACGGTGAAAAAGGAAATATCTTCCGTTCAAAACTGGAAAGAAGCTTTCTGAGAAACTGCTCTGTGTTCTGTTAATTCATCTCACAGAGTTACATCTTTCCCTTCAAGAAGCCTTGCGCTAAGGCTGTTCTTGTGGAATTGGCAAAGGGATATTTGGAAGCCCATACATGGCTATGGTGAAAAAAGAAATATCTTCCGTTCAAAACCGGAAAGAAGCTTTCGGAGAAACTCTTCTGTGTTCTGTTAATTCATCTCACAGAGCTACATCTTTCCCTTCAAGAAGCCTTTCGCTAAGGCTGTTCTTGTGGAATTGGCAAAGGGATATTTGGAAGCCCATAGAGGGCTATGGTGAAAAAGGAAATATCTTCCGTTCAAAACTGGAAAGAAGCTTTCTGAGAAACTGCTCTGTGTTCTGTTAATTCATCTCACTTAGTTACATCTTTCCCTTCAAGAAGCCTTTTGCTAAGGCTGTTCTTGTGTAATTGGCAAAGGGATATTTGGAAGCCCATAGAGGGCTATGGTGAGAAAGGAAATATCTTCCGTTCAAAACTGGAAAGAAGCTTTCTGAGATACTGCTCTGTGTTCTGTTAATTCATCTCCCAGAGTTACATCTTTCAATTCAAGAAGCCTTTCGCTGAGGCTGTTCTTGTGGAATTGGCAAAGGGATATTTGGAAGCCCATAGAGGGCTATGGTGAAAATGGAAATATCTTCCGTTCAAAACTGGAAAGAAGCTTTCTGAGAAACTGCTCTGTGTTCTGTTAACTTATCTCACAGAGTTACATCTTTCCCTTCAAGAAGCGTTTAGCTAAGGCTGTTCTTGTGGTATTCGCAAAGGGATATTTGGAAGCCCATAAAGGGCTATGGTGATAAAGGAAATATCTTCCGCTCAAAACTGGAAAGAACCTTTCTGAGAAACTGCTCTGTGTTCTGTTAATTCATCTCACAGAGTTACATCTTTCCCTTCAAGAAGCCTTTCGCTAAGGCTGTTCTTGTGTAATTGGCAAAGGGATATTTGGAAGCCCTTAGAGGGCTATGGTGAAAAAGGAAATATCTTCTGTTCTAAACTGGAAAGAAGCTTTCTGAGAAACTGCTCTGTGTTCTGTTAATTCATCTCACAGAGTTACATCTTTCCCTTCAAGAATCCTTTCGCTAAGGCTGTTCTTGTGGAATTGCCAAAGGATTATTAGGAAGCCCATAGAGGGCTATGGTGATAAAGGAAATATCTTCCGTTCCAAACTGGAAAGAAGCTTTCTGAGAAAATGCTCTGTGTTCTGTTAATTCATCTCACAGAGTTATATCTTACCCTTAAGAAGCCTTTCGCTAAGGCTGTTCTTGTGGAATAGGCAAGGGATATTTGGAAGCCCATAGAGGGCTATTGTGAAAAAGGAAATATCTTCCGTTCAAAACTGGAAAGAAGCTTTCTGAGAAACTGCTCTGGGTTCTGTTAATTCATCTCACAGAGTTACATCTTCCCTTCAAGAAGCCTTTCGCTAATGCTGTTCTTATGGTATTCGCAAATTGATATTTGGAAGCCCATAGAGGGCTAGGGTGAAAAAGGAAATATCTTGCGTTCAAAACTGGAAAGAAGATTTCTGAGAATCTGCTCTGTGTTTTGTTAATTCATCTCAGAGAGTTGCATCTTTCCCTTCAAGAAGCCTTTCGCTGAGTCTGTTCTTGTGGAATTGGCAAAGGGATATTTAGAAGCCCATAGAGGGTTATGGTGAAAAAGGAAATATCTTCTGTTCAAAACTGGAAAGAACCTTTCTGAGAAACTGCTCTGTGTTCTGTTAATTCATCTCACAGAGTTACATCTTTCCCTTCAAGAAGCCTTTCGCTAAGGCTGTTCTTGTGGAATTGGCAAAGGGATATTTTGAAGCCCTTAGAGGGCTACGGTGAAAAAGGAAATATCTTCCGTTCAAAACTGGAAAGAAGCTTTCTGAGAAACTGCTCTGTGTTCTGCTAATTCATCTCACAGAGTTACATCTTTCCCTTCAAGAAGCCTTTCGCTAAGGCTGTTCTTGTGGAATTGGCAAAGGGATATTTGGAAGCCCATACATGGCTATGGTGAAAAAAGAAATATCTTCCGTTCAAAACCGGAAAGAAGCTTTCGGAGAAACTCTTCTGTGTTCTGTTAATTCATCTCACAGAGCTACATCTTTCCCTTCAAGAAGCCTTTCGCTAAGGCTGTTCTTGTGGAATTGGAATAGGGATATTTGGAAGCCCATAGAGGGCTATGGTGAAAAAGGAAATATCTTCCGTTCAAAACTGGAAAGAAGCTTTCGGAGAAACTGCTCTGTGTTCTGTTAATTCATCTCACAGAGTTACATCTTTCCCTTCAAGAAGCCTTTCGCCAAGGCTGTTCTTGTGAAATTGGCAAAGGGATATTTGGAAGCCCATAGAGGGCTATGGTGAAAAAGGAAATATCTTCCGTTCAAAACTGGAAAGAACCTTTCTGAGAAACTGCTCTGTGTTCTGTTAATTCATCTCACAGAGTTACATCTTTCCCTTCAAGAAGCCTTTCGCTAAGGCTGTTCTTGTGGAATTGGCAAAGGGATATTTGGAAGCCCATAGAGGGCTATGGTGAAAAAGGAAATATCTTCCGTTCAAAATTGGAAAGAAGCTTTCTGAACACCTGCTCTGTGTTCGTTAATTCATCTAACAGAGTTATATATTTCCCTTCAAAAAGCCTTTCGCTAAGGCTGTTCTTGTGGAATTGGCAAAGGGATATTTGGAAGCCCATAGAGGGCTATGGTGAGAAAGGAAATATCTTCCGTTCAAAACCGGAAAGAAGCTTTCTGAGAAACTGCTCTGTGTTCTACTAATTCATCTCACAGAGTTACATCTTTCCCTTCAAGAAGCCTTTCGCTGAGGCTGTTCTTGTGGAATTGGCAAAGGGATATTTGGAAGCCCATAGAGGGCTATGGTGAAAAAGGAAATATCTTCCGTTCAAAACTGGAAAGAAGCTTTCTGAGAAACTGCTCTGTGTTCTGTTAATTCATCTCACAGAGTTACATCTTTCCCTTCAAGAAGCCTTTCGCTAAGGTTGTTCTTGTGGTATTCGCAAAGGGATATTTGGAGGCCCATAGAGGGCTACGGTGAAAAAGGAAATATCTTCCGTTCAAAACTGGAAAGAAAATTTCTGAGAAACTGCTCTGTGTTCTGTTAATTCATCTCACAGAGTTACATCTTTCCCTTCAAGAAGCCTTTGGCTAAGGCTGTTCTTGTGGAATTGGCAAAGGGATATTTGGAAGCCCATAGAGTTCTACGGTGAAAAAGGAAATATCTTCCGTTCAAAACTGGAAAGAAGCTTTCTGAGAAACTGCTCTGTGTTCTGTTAATTCAGCTCACAGAGTTACATCTTTCCCTTCAAGAAGACTTTCGCTAAGGCTGTTCTTGTGGAATTCGCAAAGGGATATTTGGAAGCCCATAGAGGGCTATGGTGAGAAAGGAAATTTCTTCCGTTCAAAACTGGAAAGAAGCTTTCTGAGAAACTGCTCTGTGTTCTGTTAATTCATCTCACAGAGTTACATCTTTCCCTTCAAGAAGCCTTCCGCAAAGGCTGCTCTTGTGGAATTGGCAAAGGGATATTTGGAAGCCCATAGAGGGCTATGGTGAAAAAGGAAATATCTTCCGTTCAAAACTGGAAAGAACCTTTCTGAGAAACTGCTCTGTGTGCTGTTAATTCATCTCACAGAGTTACATCTTTCCCATCAAGAAGACTTTCGCTAAGGCTGTTCTTTTGGTATTCACAATTTGATATTCGGAAGCCCATAGAGGGCTAGGGTGAAAAAGTAAATATCTTGCGTTCAAAACTGGAAGGAAGATTTCTGAGAAACTGCTCTGTGTTTTCTTAATTCATCTCACAGAGTTTCATCTTTCCCTTCAAGAAGCCTTTCGCTGAGGCTGTTCTTGTGCAATTGGCAAAGGGATACTTAGAAGCCCATAGAGGGCTATGGTGAAAAAGAAAAAATATATTCCGTTCAAAACTGGAAAGAAAATTTCTGAGAAACTGCTCTGTGTTCTGTTAATTCATCTCACAGATTTACATCTTTCCCTTCAAGAAGCCTTTCGCTAAGGCTGTTTTTGTGAAATTGGCAAAGGGATATTTGGAAGGCCATAGGGGGCTATATTGAAAAAAGAAATATCTTCCGTTCAAAACCGGAAAGAAGCTTTCTGAGAAACTGCTCTGCGTTCTTGTAATTCATCTCACAGAGCTACATCTTTCCCTTCAAGAAGGCTTTCGCTAAGGCTGTTTTTGTGGTATTCGCAAAGGGATATTTGGAAGCCAATAGAGGGCTATGGTGGAAAAAGAAATATCTTCCGTTCAAAACCGGAAGGAAACTTTCGGAGTAACTGTTCTGTGTTCTGTTAATTCATCTCACAGAGCTACATCTTTCCCTTCAAGAAGCCTTTCGCTAAGGCTGTTCTTGTGGAATTGGCAAAGGGATATTTGGAAGCCCATAGAGGGCTATGGTGAAAAAGGAAATATCTTCCGTTCAAAACTGGAAAGAAGCTTTCTGAGAAACTGCTCCGTGTTCTGTTAAGTCATCTCACAGAGTTACATCTTTCCCTTCAAGAAGCCTTTCGCTAAGGCTGTTCTTGTGGAATTGGCAAAGGGATATTTGGAAGCCCATAGAGGGCTACGGTGAAAAAGGAAATGTCTTTCGTTCAAAACTGGAAAGAAGCTTTCTGAGAAACTGCTCTGTGTTCTGTTAATTCATCTCACAGAGTTACATCTTTCCCTTCAAGAAGCCTTTCGCTAAGGCTGTTCTTGTGGAATTGGCAAAGGGATATTTGGAAGACCATAGAGGGCTATGGTGAGAGGGGAAATATCTTCCGTTCAAAACTGGAAAGAAGCTTTCTGAGAATATGCTCTGTGTTCTGTTAATTCATCTCACAGAGTTACATCTTTCCCTTCAAGAAGCCTTTCGCTGAGGCTGTTCTTGTGGAATTGGCAAAGGGATATTTGGAAGCCCATAGAGGGCAATGGTGAAAAAGGAAATAGCTTCCGTTCAAAACTGGAAAGAAGCTTTCTGAGAAACTGCTCTGTGTTCTGTTAATTCATATCACAGACTTACAACTTTCCCTTCAAGAAGCCTTTCGCTAAGGCTGTTCTTGTGGAATTGGCAAAGGGATATTTGGAAGCCCATAGAGGGCTATGGTGAAAAAGGAAATATCTTCCGTTCAAAAGTGGAAAGAAGCTTTCTGAGAAACTTCTCTGAGTTCTGTAAATTCATGGCACAGAGTTACATCTTTCCCTTCAGGAATCCTTTCGGTAAGACTGTTCTTGTGGAATTTGCAAAGGGATATTTGGAAGCCCATAGAGGGCTATGGTGAAAAAGGAAATATCTTCCGTTCAAAACTGGAAAGAAGCTTTCTGAGAAACTGCTCTGGGTTCTGTTAATTCATCTCACAACGTTACATCTTTCCCTTCAAGAAGTCTTTCGCTTAGTCTGTTCTTGTGGAATTGGCAAAGGGATATTTGGATGCCCATAAAGGGCTATGGTGAAAAAGAAATATCTTCCGTTCAAAACTGGAAAGAAGCTTTCTGAGAAACTGCTCTGTGTTCTGTTAATTCATCTCACAGAGTTATATCTTACCCTTCAAGAAGCCTTTGGCTAAGGCTGTTCTTGTGGAATTGGCATAGGGATATTTGGAAGCCCATAGAGGCTATGGTGAAAAAGGAAATATCTTCCGTTCAAAACTGGAAAGAAGCTTTCTGAGAAACTGCTCTGTGTTCTGTTAATTCATCACACCGAGTTACATCTTTCCCTTCAAGAAGCCTTTCGCTAAGTCTGTTCTTGTGGAATTGCAAAGGGATATTTGGAAGCCAATAGAGGGCTATGGTGAAAAAGGAAATATCTTCCGTTCAAAACTGGAAGGAAGCTTTCTGAGAAACTGCTCTGTGTTCTGTTAAATCATCTCACAGAGTTACATCTTTCCCTTCAAGAAGCCTTTCGCTGAGGCTGTTTTTGTGGTATTGGCAAAGGGATATTTGGAAGCCTATAGAGGGCTATTTTGAAAAAGGAAATATTTTCCGTTCAAAACTGCAAAGAAGCTTTCTGAGAAACTGCTCTGTGTTCTGTTAATTCATATCACAGAGTTACATCTTTCCCTACAAGAAGCTTTTCGCTAAGGCTGTTCTTGTGGAATTGGCAAAGGGATATTTCGAAGCCCATAGAGGGCTATGGTGAAGAAATAAGTATCTTCCGTTCAAAACTGGAAAGATGGTTTCTGAGAATCTGCTCTGTGTTCTGTTAGTTCATCTCACAGAGTTATATCTTACCCTTCAAGAAGCCTTTCGCTAAGGCTGTTCTTGTGGAATTGCCAAAGGATTATTAGGAAGCCCATAGAGGGCTATGGTGATAAAGGAAATATCTTCCGTTCCAAACTGGAAAGAAGCTTTCTGAGAAAATGCTCTGTGTTCTGTTAATTCATCTCACAGAGTTATATCTTACCCTTAAGAAGCCTTTCGCTAAGGCTGTTCTTGTGGAATAGGCAAGGGATATTTGGAAGCCCATAGAGGGCTATTGTGAAAAAGGAAATATCTTCCGTTCAAAACTGGAAAGAAGCTTTCTGAGAAACTGCTCTGGGTTCTGTTAATTCATCTCACAGAGTTACATCTTCCCTTCAAGAAGCCTTTCGCTAATGCTGTTCTTATGGTATTCGCAAATTGATATTTGGAAGCCCATAGAGGGCTAGGGTGAAAAAGGAAATATCTTGCGTTCAAAACTGGAAAGAACATTTCTGAGAATCTGCTCTGTGTTTTGTTAATTCATCTCAGAGAGTTGCATCTTTCCCTTCAAGAAGCCTTTCGCTGAGTCTGTTCTTGTGGAATTGGCAAAGGGATATTTAGAAGCCCATAGAGGGTTATGGTGAAAAAGGAAATATCTTCTGTTCAAAACTGGAAAGAACCTTTCTGAGAAACTGCTCTGTGTTCTGTTAATTCATCTCACAGAGTTACATCTTTCCCTTCAAGAAGCCTTTCGCTAAGGCTGTTCTTGTGGAATTGGCAAAGGGATATTTTGAAGCCCTTAGAGGGCTACGGTGAAAAAGGAAATATCTTCCGTTCAAAACTGGAAAGAAGCTTTCTGAGAAACTGCTCTGTGTTCTGCTAATTCATCTCACAGAGTTACATCTTTCCCTTCAAGAAGCCTTTCGCTAAGGCTGTTCTTGTGGAATTGGCAAAGGGATATTTGGAAGCCCATACATGGCTATGGTGAAAAAAGAAATATCTTCCGTTCAAAACCGGAAAGAAGCTTTCGGAGAAACTCTTCTGTGTTCTGTTAATTCATCTCACAGAGCTACATCTTTCCCTTCAAGAAGCCTTTCGCTAAGGCTGTTCTTGTGGAATTGGAATAGGGATATTTGGAAGCCCATAGAGGGCTATGGTGAAAAAGGAAATATCTTCCGTTCAAAACTGGAAAGAAGCTTTCGGAGAAACTGCTCTGTGTTCTGTTAATTCATCTCACAGAGTTACATCTTTCCCTTCAAGAAGCCTTTCGCCAAGGCTGTTCTTGTGAAATTGGCAAAGGGATATTTGGAAGCCCATAGAGGGCTATGGTGAAAAAGGAAATATCTTCCGTTCAAAACTGGAAAGAACCTTTCTGAGAAACTGCTCTGTGTTCTGTTAATTCATCTCACAGAGTTACATCTTTCCCTTCAAGAAGCCTTTCGCTAAGGCTGTTCTTGTGGAATTGGCAAAGGGATATTTGGAAGCCCATAGAGGGCTATGGTGAAAAAGGAAATATCTTCCGTTCAAAATTGGAAAGAAGCTTTCTGAACACCTGCTCTGTGTTCGTTAATTCATCTCACAGAGTTATATATTTCCCTTCAAAAAGCCTTTCGCTAAGGCTGTTCTTGTGGAATTGGCAAAGGGATATTTGGAAGCCCATAGAGGGCTATGGTGAGAAAGGAAATATCTTCCGTTCAAAACCGGAAAGAAGCTTTCTGAGAAACTGCTCTGTGTTCTACTAATTCATCTCACAGAGTTACATCTTTCCCTTCAAGAAGCCTTTCGCTGAGGCTGTTCTTGTGGAATTGGCAAAGGGATATTTGGAAGCCCATAGAGGGCTATGGTGAAAAAGGAAATATCTTCCGTTCAAAACTGGAAAGAAGCTTTCTGAGAAACTGCTCTGTGTTCTGTTAATTCATCTCACAGAGTTACATCTTTCCCTTCAAGAAGCCTTTCGCTAAGGTTGTTCTTGTGGTATTCGCAAAGGGATATTTGGAGGCCCATAGAGGGCTACGGTGAAAAAGGAAATATCTTCCGTTCAAAACTGGAAAGAAAATTTCTGAGAAACTGCTCTGTGTTCTGTTAATTCATCTCACAGAGTTACATCTTTCCCTTCAAGAAGCCTTTGGCTAAGGCTGTTCTTGTGGAATTGGCAAAGGGATATTTGGAAGCCCATAGAGTTCTACGGTGAAAAAGGAAATATCTTCCGTTCAAAACTGGAAAGAAGCTTTCTGAGAAACTGCTCTGTGTTCTGTTAATTCAGCTCACAGAGTTACATCTTTCCCTTCAAGAAGACTTTCGCTAAGGCTGTTCTTGTGGAATTCGCAAAGGGATATTTGGAAGCCCATAGAGGGCTATGGTGAGAAAGGAAATTTCTTCCGTTCAAAACTGGAAAGAAGCTTTCTGAGAAACTGCTCTGTGTTCTGTTAATTCATCTCACAGAGTTACATCTTTCCCTTCAAGAAGCCTTCCGCAAAGGCTGCTCTTGTGGAATTGGCAAAGGGATATTTGGAAGCCCATAGAGGGCTATGGTGAAAAAGGAAATATCTTCCGTTCAAAACTGGAAAGAACCTTTCTGAGAAACTGCTCTGTGTGCTGTTAATTCATCTCACAGAGTTACATCTTTCCCATCAAGAAGACTTTCGCTAAGGCTGTTCTTTTGGTATTCACAATTTGATATTCGGAAGCCCATAGAGGGCTAGGGTGAAAAAGTAAATATCTTGCGTTCAAAACTGGAAGGAAGATTTCTGAGAAACTGCTCTGTGTTTTCTTAATTCATCTCACAGAGTTTCATCTTTCCCTTCAAGAAGCCTTTCGCTGAGGCTGTTCTTGTGCAATTGGCAAAGGGATACTTAGAAGCCCATAGAGGGCTATGGTGAAAAAGAAAAAATATATTCCGTTCAAAACTGGAAAGAAAATTTCTGAGAAACTGCTCTGTGTTCTGTTAATTCATCTCACAGATTTACATCTTTCCCTTCAAGAAGCCTTTCGCTAAGGCTGTTTTTGTGAAATTGGCAAAGGGATATTTGGAAGGCCATAGGGGGCTATATTGAAAAAAGAAATATCTTCCGTTCAAAACCGGAAAGAAGCTTTCTGAGAAACTGCTCTGCGTTCTTGTAATTCATCTCACAGAGCTACATCTTTCCCTTCAAGAAGGCTTTCGCTAAGGCTGTTTTTGTGGTATTCGCAAAGGGATATTTGGAAGCCAATAGAGGGCTATGGTGGAAAAAGAAATATCTTCCGTTCAAAACCGGAAGGAAACTTTCGGAGTAACTGTTCTGTGTTCTGTTAATTCATCTCACAGAGCTACATCTTTCCCTTCAAGAAGCCTTTCGCTAAGGCTGTTCTTGTGGAATTGGCAAAGGGATATTTGGAAGCCCATAGAGGGCTATGGTGAAAAAGGAAATATCTTCCGTTCAAAACTGGAAAGAAGCTTTCTGAGAAACTGCTCCGTGTTCTGTTAAGTCATCTCACAGAGTTACATCTTTCCCTTCAAGAAGCCTTTCGCTAAGGCTGTTCTTGTGGAATTGGCAAAGGGATATTTGGAAGCCCATAGAGGGCTACGGTGAAAAAGGAAATGTCTTTCGTTCAAAACTGGAAAGAAGCTTTCTGAGAAACTGCTCTGTGTTCTGTTAATTCATCTCACAGAGTTACATCTTTCCCTTCAAGAAGCCTTTCGCTAAGGCTGTTCTTGTGGAATTGGCAAAGGGATATTTGGAAGACCATAGAGGGCTATGGTGAGAGGGGAAATATCTTCCGTTCAAAACTGGAAAGAAGCTTTCTGAGAATATGCTCTGTGTTCTGTTAATTCATCTCACAGAGTTACATCTTTCCCTTCAAGAAGCCTTTCGCTGAGGCTGTTCTTGTGGAATTGGCAAAGGGATATTTGGAAGCCCATAGAGGGCAATGGTGAAAAAGGAAATAGCTTCCGTTCAAAACTGGAAAGAAGCTTTCTGAGAAACTGCTCTGTGTTCTGTTAATTCATATCACAGACTTACAACTTTCCCTTCAAGAAGCCTTTCGCTAAGGCTGTTCTTGTGGAATTGGCAAAGGGATATTTGGAAGCCCATAGAGGGCTATGGTGAAAAAGGAAATATCTTCCGTTCAAAAGTGGAAAGAAGCTTTCTGAGAAACTTCTCTGAGTTCTGTAAATTCATGGCACAGAGTTACATCTTTCCCTTCAGGAATCCTTTCGGTAAGACTGTTCTTGTGGAATTTGCAAAGGGATATTTGGAAGCCCATAGAGGGCTATGGTGAAAAAGGAAATATCTTCCGTTCAAAACTGGAAAGAAGCTTTCTGAGAAACTGCTCTGGGTTCTGTTAATTCATCTCACAGAGTTATATCTTACCCTTCAAGAAGCCTTTGGCTAAGGCTGTTCTTGTGGAATTGGCATAGGGATATTTGGAAGCCCATAGAGGCTATGGTGAAAAAGGAAATATCTTCCGTTCAAAACTGGAAAGAAGCTTTCTGAGAAACTGCTCTGTGTTCTGTTAATTCATCACACCGAGTTACATCTTTCCCTTCAAGAAGCCTTTCGCTAAGTCTGTTCTTGTGGAATTGCAAAGGGATATTTGGAAGCCAATAGAGGGCTATGGTGAAAAAGGAAATATCTTCCGTTCAAAACTGGAAGGAAGCTTTCTGAGAAACTGCTCTGTGTTCTGTTAAATCATCTCACAGAGTTACATCTTTCCCTTCAAGAAGCCTTTCGCTGAGGCTGTTTTTGTGGTATTGGCAAAGGGATATTTGGAAGCCTATAGAGGGCTATTTTGAAAAAGGAAATATTTTCCGTTCAAAACTGCAAAGAAGCTTTCTGAGAAACTGCTCTGTGTTCTGTTAATTCATATCACAGAGTTACATCTTTCCCTACAAGAAGCTTTTCGCTAAGGCTGTTCTTGTGGAATTGGCAAAGGGATATTTCGAAGCCCATAGAGGGCTATGGTGAAGAAATAAGTATCTTCCGTTCAAAACTGGAAAGATGGTTTCTGAGAATCTGCTCTGTGTTCTGTTAGTTCATCTCACAGAGTTATATCTTACCCTTCAAGAAGCCTTTCGCTAAGGCTGTTCTTGTGGAATTGGCAAACGGATATTTGGAAGCCCATAGAGGGCTATGGTGAAAAAGGAAATATCTTCCGTTCAAAACTGGAAAGAAGCTTTCTGAGAAACTTCTCAGAGTTCTGTTAATTCGTGGCACAGAGTTACATCTTTCCCTTCAGGAATCCTTTCGGTAAGACTGTTCTTGTGGAATTGGCAAAGGAATATTTGGAAGCCCTTAGAGGGCTATGGTGAAAAAGGAAATATCTTCCGTTCAAAACTGGAAAGAAGCTCTCTGAGAAACTGCTCTGGGTTCTGTTAATTCATCTCACAACGTTCCATCTTTCCCTTCAAGATGTCTTTCGCTTAGTCTGTCCTTGTGGAATTGGCAAAGGGATATTTGGATGCCCATAAAGGGCTATGGTGAAAAAGAAATAACTTCCGTTCAAAATTGGAAAGAAGCTTTCTGAGAAACTGCTCTGTGTTCTGATAATTCATCTCACAGAGTTACATCTTTCCCTTCAAGAAGCCTTTCGCTAAGGCTGTTCTTGTGGAATTGGCAAAGGGATATTTGGAAGCCCATAGAGGGCTATGTTGAAAAAGGAAATATCTTCCGTTCAAAACTGGAAAGAAGCTTTCTGAGAAACTGCTCTGTGTTCTGTTAATTCATCTCACAGAGTTACATCTTTCCCTTCAAGAAGCCTTTCGCTAAGGCTGTTCTTGTGGAATTGGCAAAGGGATATTTGGAAGCCCATAGATGGCTATGGTGAAAAAAGAAATATCTTCCGTTCAAAGCCGGAAAGAAGCTTTCGGAGAAACTGTTCTGTGTTCTGTTAATTCATCTCACAGAGCTACATCTTTCCCTTCAAGAAGCCTTTTGCTAAGGCTGTTCTTGTGGAATTGGCAAAGGGATATTAGGAAGCCCATAGAGGGCTATGCTGAAAAAGGAAATATCTTCCGTTCAAAACTGGAAAGAAGCTTTCTGCGAAACTGCTCTGTGTCCTGTTAATCCATCTCACAGTGTTACATCTTTCCCTTGAAGAAGCCTTTCGCTAAGGCTGTTCTTGTGGAATTGGCAAAGGGATATTTGGAAGCCCATAGAGGGCTATGGTGAAAAAGGAAATATCTTCCGTTCAAAACTGGAAAGAAACTTTCTGAGAAACTGCTCTGTGTTCTGTTAATTCATCTCACATAGTTACATCTTTCCCTTCAAGAAGTCTTTCGCTAAGGCTGTACTTGTGGTATTCGCAAAGGGATATATGGAAGCCCATAGAGGACTACGGTGAAAAAGGAAATATCTTCCGTTCAAAACTGGAAAGAAGATTTCTGAGAAACTGCTCTGTGTTCTGTTATTTCATCTCACAGAGTTACATCTTTCCCTTCAAGAAGCCATTCGCTAAGGCTCTTCTTGTGGAATTGGCAAAGGGATATTTGGAAGCCCATAGAGGGCTACGGTGAAAAAGGAAATATCTTCCGTTCAAAACTGGAAAGAAGCTTTCTGAGAAACTGCTCTGTGTTCTGTTAATTCATCTCACAGAGTTACATCTTTCCCTTCAAGAAGCCTTTCCCTAAGGCTGTTCTTGTGGAAATGGCAAAGGGATATTTGGAAGCCCATAGAGGGCTATGGTGAGAAAGGAAATTTCTTAAGTTCAAAACTGGAAAGAAGTTTTCTTAGAAACTGCTCTGTGTTCTGTTAATTCATCTCACATAATTACATCTTTCCCTTCAAGAAGCCTTTCGCTAAGACTGTTCTTGTGGAATTGGCAAAGGGATATTTGGAAGCCCATAGAGGGCTATGGTGAGAAAAGAAATATCTTCCGTTCAAAACTGGAAAGAAGCTTTCTGAGAAACTGCTCTGTGTTCTGTTAATTCATCTCACAGAGTTACATCTTTCCCTTCAAGAAGCCTTTCGCTGAGGCTGTTCTTGTGGAATTGGCAAAGGGATATTTGGAAGCCCATTGAGGGCTATGGTGAGAAAGGAAATATCTTCCGTTCAAAACTGGAAAGAAGCTTTCTGAGAAACTGCTCTGTGTTCTGTTAATTCATCGCACAGAGTTACATCTTTCCCTTCAAGAAGCCTTTCGCTCAGGCTGTTCTTGTGGAATTGGCAAAGGATTATTTGGAAGCCCATAGAGGGCTATGGTGATAAAGGAAATATCTTCCGTTCAAAAGTGGAAAGAAGCTTTCTGAGAAACTGCTCTGTGTTCTGTTAACTCATCTCACAGAGTTACATATTTCCCTTCAAGAAGCCTTTCGCTGAGGCTGTTCTTGTGGAATTGGCAAAGGGATATTTGGAAGCCCATAGAGGGCTATGGTGAAAAAGGAAATAGCTTCCGTTCAAAACTGGAAAGAAGCATTCTGAGAAACTGCTCTGGGTTCTGTTAATTCATCTCACAGAGTTACATCTTCCCTTCAAGAAGCCTTTCGCTAAGGCTGTTCTTATGGTATTCGCAAATTGATATTTGGAAGCCCATAGAGGGCTAGGGTGAAAAAGGAAATATCTTGCGTTCAAAACTGGAAAGCAGATTTCTGAGAATCTGCTCGGTGTTTTGTTAATTCATCTCAGAGAGTTACATCTTTCCCTTCAAGAAGCCTTTCGCTGAGGCTGTTCTTGTGCAATTGGCAAAGGGATATTTAGAAGCCCATAGAGGGTTATGGTGAAAAAGGAAATATCTTCCGTTCAAAACTGTAAAGAAGCTTTCTGAGAAACTGCTCTGTGTTCTGTTAATTCATCTCACAGAGTTACATCTTTCCCTTCAAGAAGCCTTTGGTTAAGGCTGTTCTTGTGGAATTGCAAAGGGATATTTGGAAGCCCATAGAGGGCTATGGTGAAAAAGGAAATATCTTCAGTTCAAAACTGGAAAGAAGCTTTCTGAGAAACTGCTCTGTGTTCTGTTTATTCATCTCACAGAGTTACATCTTTCCCTTCAAGAAGCCTTTCGCTAAGGCTGTTCTTGTGGAATTGGCAAAGGGATATTTTGAAGCCCTTAGAGTTCTACGGTGAAAAAGGAAATATCTTCCGTTCAAAACTGGAAAGAAGCTTTCTGAGAAACTGCTCTGTGTTCTGTTAATTCATCTCACAGAGTTACATCTTTCCCTTCAAGAAGCCTTGCGCTAAGGCTGTTCTTGTGGAATTGGCAAAGGGATATTTGGAAGCCCATACATGGCTATGGTGAAAAAAGAAATATCTTCCGTTCAAAACCGGAAAGAAGCTTTCGGAGAAACTCTTCTGTGTTCTGTTAATTCATCTCACAGAGCTACATCTTTCCCTTCAAGAAGCCTTTCGCTAAGGCTGTTCTTGTGGAATTGGCAAAGGGATATTTGGAAGCCCATAGAGGGCTATGGTGAAAAAGGAAATATCTTCCGTTCTAAACTGGAAAGAAGCTGTTTGAGAAACTGCTCTGTGTTCTGTAAATTCATCTCAGAGAGTTACATTTTTCCCTTCAAGAAGCCTTTCGCCGATTCTGTTTTTGTGGAATTGGCAAAGGGATATTTGGAAGCACATAAGGGCTATGGTGAAAAAGGAAATATCTTCCGTTCAAAACTGGAAAGAAGCTTTCTGAGAAACTGCTCTGTGTTCTGTTAATTCATCCCACAGAGTTACATCTTTCCCTTCAAGAAGCCTTTGGTTAAGGCTGTTCTTGTGGAATTGCAAAGGGATATTTGGAAGCCCATAGAGGGCTATGGTGAAAAAGGAAATATCTTCCGTTCAAAACTGGAAAGAAGCTTTCTGAGAAACTGCTCTGTGTTCTGTTAATTCATCTCACTTAGTTACATCTTTCCCTTCAAGAAGCCTTTTGCTAAGGCTGTTCTTGTGTAATTGACAAAGGGATATTTGGAAGCCCATAGAGGGCTATGGTGAGAAAGGAAATACCTTCCGTTCAAAACTGGAAAGAAGCTTTCTGAGATACTGCTCTGTGTTCTGTTAATTCATCTCCCAGAGTTACATCTTTCAATTCAAGAAGCCTTTCGCTGAGGCTGTTCTTGTGGAATTGGCAAAGGGATATTTGGAAGCCCATAGAGGGCTATGGTGAAAAAGGAAATATCTTCCGTTCAAAACTGGAAAGAAGCTTTCTGAGAAACTGCTCTGTGTTCTGTTAACTTATCTCACAGAGTTACATCTTTCCCTTCAAGAAGCGTTTAGCTAAGGCTGTTCTTGTGGTATTCGCAAAGGGATATTTGGAAGCCCATAAAGGGCTATGGTGATAAAGGAAATATCTTCCGCTCAAAACTGGAAAGAACCTTTCTGAGAAACTGCTCTGTGTTCTGTTAATTCATCTCACAGAGTTACATCTTTCCCTTCAAGAAGCCTTTCGCTAAGGCTGTTCTTGTGTAATTGGCAAAGGGATATTTGGAAGCCCTTAGAGGGCTATGGTGAAAAAGGAAATATCTTCTGTTCTAAACTGGAAAGAAGCTTTCTGAGAAACTGCTCTGTGTTCTGTTAATTCATCTCACAGAGTTACATCTTTCCCTTCAAGAATCCTTTCGCTAAGGCTGTTGTTGTGGAATTGCCAAAGGATTATTAGGAAGCCCATAGAGGGCTATGGTGATAAAGGAAATATCTTCCGTTCCAAACTGGAAAGAAGCTTTCTGAGAAACTGCTCTGTGTTCTGTTAATTCATCTCACAGAGTTACATCTTTCCCTTCAAGAAGCCTTTCGCTAAGGCTGTTCTTGTGGAATTGGCAAAGGATTATTTGGAAGCCCATAGAGGGCTATGGTGAAAAAGGAAATATCTTCCGTTCAAAACTGGAAAGAAGCTTTCTGAGAAACTTCTCTGGGTTCTGCTAATTCATCTCACAAAGTTACATCTTTCCCTTCAAGAACTCTTTCGCTTAGTCTGTTCTTGTGGAATTGGAAAAGGGATATTTGGATGCCCATAAAGGGCTATGGTGAAAAAGAAATATCTTCTGTTCTAAACTGGAAAGAAGCTTTCTGAGAAACTGCTCTGTGTTCTGTTAATTCATCTCACAGAGTTATATCTTACCTTTCAAGAAGCCTTTGGCTAAGGCTGTTCTTGTGGAATAGGCAAAGGGATATTTGGAAGCCCATAGAGGGCTATGGTGAAAAAGAAAATATCTTCCATTCAAAACTGGAAAGAAGCTTTCTGAGAAACTGCTCTGTGTTCTGTTAATTCATCTCACAGTTACATCTTTCCCTTCAAGAAGCCTTTCGCTAAGGCTGTTCTTGTGGTATTCGCAAAGGGATATTTGGAAGCCCATAGAGGGCTATGGTGAAAAAGGAAATATCTTCCGTTCAAAACTGGAAAGAACCTTTCTGTGAAACTGCTCTGTGTTCTATTAATTCATCTCACAGAGTTACATCTTTCCCTTCAAGAAGCCTTTCGCTAAGGCTGTTCTTGTGGAATTGGCAAAGGGATATTTGGAAGCCCATAGAGGGCTATGGTGAAAAAGGAAATACCTTCCGTTCATAACTGGAAAGAAGCTTTCTGAGAAGCTGCTCTGTGTACTGCTAATTCATCTCTCAGAGTTACATCTTTCCCTTCAAGAAGCCTTTCGCTAAGGCTGTTCTTGTGGAATTGGCAAAGGGATATTTAGAAGCCCATAGAGGGCTATGGTGAGAATGGAAATATCTTCTGTTCTAAACTGGAAAGAAGCTTTCTGAGAAACTGCTCTGTGTTCTGTTAATTTATCTCACAGAGTTACATCTTTCCCTTCAAGAAGCCTTTCGCTCAGGCTGTTCTTGTGGAAGTGGCAAAGGATTATTTGGAAGCCCATAGAGGGCTATGGTGAAAAAGGAAATATCTTCCGTTCAAAACTGGAAAGAAGTTTTCTGAGAAACTGCTCTGTGTTCTCTTAACTCATCTCACAGAGTTACATATTTACCTTCAAGAAGCCTTTCGCTGAGGCTGTTCTTGTGGAATTGGCAAAGGGATATTTGGAAGCCCACAGAGGGCTATGGTGAAAAAGGAAATAGCTTCCGTTCAAAACTGGAAAGAAGCTTTCTGAGAAACTGCTCTGTGTTCTGACAGTTCATCTCAGAGAGTTACATCTTTCCCTTCAAGAAGCCTTTCGCTAAGGCTGTTCTTGTGGAATTGGCAAAGGGATATTTGGAAGCCCATAGAGGGCTATGGTGAAAAAGGAAATATCTTCCGTTCAAAACTGGAAAGAAGCTTTCTGAGAAACTGCTCTGTGTTCTGTTAACTTATCTCACAGAGTTACATCTTTCCCTTCAAGAAGCGTTTAGCTAAGGCTGTTCTTGTGGTATTCGCAAAGGGATATTTGGAAGCCCATAAAGGGCTATGGTGATAAAGGAAATATCTTCCGCTCAAAACTGGAAAGAACCTTTCTGAGAAACTGCTCTGTGTTCTGTTAATTCATCTCACAGAGTTACATCTTTCCCTTCAAGAAGCCTTTCGCTAAGGCTGTTCTTGTGTAATTGGCAAAGGGATATTTGTAAGCCCTTAGAGGGCTATGGTGAAAAAGGAAATATCTTCTGTTCTAAACTGGAAAGAAGCTTTCTCAGAAACTGCTCTGTGTTCTGTTAATTCATCTCACAGAGTTACATCTTTCCCTTCAAGAATCCTTTCGCTAAGGCTGTTCTTGTGGAATTGCCAAAGGATTATTAGGAAGCCCATAGAGGGCTATGGTGATAAAGGAAATATCTTCCGTTCCAAACTGGAAAGAAGCTTTCTGAGAAACTGCTCTGTGTTCTGTTAATTCATCTCACAGAGTTACATCTTTCCCTTCAAGAAGCCTTTCGCTAAGGCTGTTCTTGTGGAATTGGCAAAGGATTATTTGGAAGCCCATAGAGGGCTATGGTGAAAAAGGAAATATCTTCCGTTCAAAACTGGAAAGAAGCTTTCTGAGAAACTTCTCTGGGTTCTGCTAATTCATCTCACAAAGTTACATCTTTCCCTTCAAGAACTCTTTCGCTTAGTCTGTTCTTGTGGAATTGGAAAAGGGATATTTGGATGCCCATAAAGGGCTATGGTGAAAAAGGAATATCTTCTGTTCTAAACTGGAAAGAAGCTTTCTGAGAAACTGCTCTGTGTTCTGTTAATTCATCTCACAGAGTTATATCTTACCTTTCAAGAAGCCTTTGGCTAAGGCTGTTCTTGTGGAATTGGCAAAGGGATATTTGGAAGCCCATAGAGGGCTATGGTGAAAAAGGAAATATCTTCCATTCAAAACTGGAAAGAAGCTTTCTGAGAAACTGCTCTGTGTTCTGTTAATTCATCTCACAGTTACATCTTTCCCTTCAAGAAGCCTTTCGCTAAGGCTGTTCTTGTGGTATTCGCAAAGGGATATTTGGAAGCCCATAGAGGGCTATGGTGAAAAAGGAAATATCTTCCGTTCAAAACTGGAAAGAACCTTTCTGTGAAATTGCTCTGTGTTCTATTAATTCATCTCACAGAGTTACATCTTTCCCTTCAAAAAGCCTTTCGCTAAGGCTGTTCTTGTGGAATTGGCAAAGGGATATTTGGAAGCCCATAGAGGGCTATGGTGAAAAAGGAAATACCTTCCGTTCATAACTGGAAAGAAGCTTTCTGAGAAGCTGCTCTGTGTACTGCTAATTCATCTCTCAGAGTTACATCTTTCCCTTCAAGAAGCCTTTCGCTAAGGCTGTTCTTGTGGAATTGGCAAAGGGATATTTAGAAGCCCTTAGAGGGCTATGGTGAGAATGGAAATATCTTCTGTTCTAAACTGGAAAGAAGCTTTCTGAGAAACTGCTCTGTGTTCTGTTAATTTATCTCACAGAGTTACATCTTTCCCTTCAAGAAGCCTTTCGCTCAGGCTGTTCTTGTGGAAGTGGCAAAGGATTATTTGGAAGCCCATAGAGGGCTATGGTGAAAAAGGAAATATCTTCCGTTCAAAACTGGAAAGAAGTTTTCTGAGAAACTGCTCTGTGTTCTCTTAACTCATCTCACAGAGTTACATATTTACCTTCAAGAAGCCTTTCGCTGAGGCTGTTCTTGTGGAATTGGCAAAGGGATATTTGGAAGCCCACAGAGGGCTATGGTGAAAAAGGAAATAGCTTCCGTTCAAAACTGGAAAGAAGCTTTCTGAGAAACTGCTCTGTGTTCTGACAATTCATCTCAGAGAGTTACATCTTTCCCTTCAAGAAGCCTTTCGCTAAGGCTGTTCTTGTGGAATTGGCAAAGGGATATTTGGAAGCCCATAGAGGGCTATGGTGAAAAAGGAAATATCTTCCGTTCAAAACTGGAAAGAAGCTTTCTGAGAAACGGCTCTGTTTTCTGTTAATTCATCTCACAGAGTTACATCTTTCCCTTCAAGAAGCGTTTCGCTAAGGCTGTTCTTGTGGACTTGGCAAAGTGATATTTGGAAGCCCATAGAGGGCTATGGTGAAGAAGGAAATATCTTCCGTTCAAAACTGGAAAGAAGCTTTCTGAGAAAATGCTCTGTGTTCTGTTAATTCATCTCACAGAGTTATATCTTACCCATAAGAAGCCTTTCGCTAAGGCTGTTCTTGTGGAATAGGCAAGGGATATTTGGAAGCCCATAGAGGGCTATTGTGAAAAAGGAAATATCTTCCGTTCAAAACTGGAAAGAAGGTTTCTGAGAAACTGCTCTGGGTTCTGTTAATTCATCTCACAGAGTTACATCTTCCCTTCAAGAAGCCTTTCGCTAATGCTGTTCTTATGGTATTCGCAAATTGATATTTGGAAGCCCATAGAGGGCTAGGGTGAAAAAGGAAATATCTTGCATTCAAAACTGGAAAGAAGATTTCTGAGAATCTGCTCTGTGTTTTGTTAATTCATCTCAGAGAGTTGCATCTTTCCCTTCAAGAAGCCTTTCGCTGAGTCTGTTCTTGTGCAATTGGCAAAGGGATATTTAGAAGCCCATAGAGGGTTATGGTGAAAAAGGAAATATCTTCAGTTCAAAACTGGAAAGAAGCTTTCTGAGAAACTGCTCTGTGTTCTGCTAATTCATCTCACAGAGTTACATCTTTCCCTTCAAGAAGCCTTTCGCTAAGGCTGTTCTTGTGGAATTGGCAAAGGGATATTTTGAAGCCCTTAGAGGGCTACGGTGAAAAAGGAAATATCTTCCGTTCAAAACTGGAAAGAAGCTTTCTGAGAAACTGCTCTGTGTTCTGCTAATTCATCTCACAGAGTTACATCTTTCCCTTCAAGAAGCCTTTCGCTAAGGCTGTTCTTGTGGAATTGGCAAAGGGATATTTGGAAGCCCATACATGGCTATGGTGAAAAAAGAAATATCTTCCGTTCAAAACCGGAAAGAAGCTTTCGGAGAAACTCTTCTGTGTTCTGTTAATTCATCTCACAGAGCTACATCTTTCCCTTCAAGAAGCCTTTCGCTAAGGCTGTTCTTGTGGAATTGGAATAGGGATATTTGGAAGCCCATAGAGGGCTATGGTGAAAAAGGAAATATCTTCCGTTCAAAACTGGAAAGAAGCTTTCGGAGAAACTGCTCTGTGTTCTGTTAATTCATCTCACAGAGTTACATCTTTCCCTTCAAGAAGCCTTTCGCCAAGGCTGTTCTTGTGAAATTGGCAAAGGGATATTTGGAAGCCCATAGAGGGCTATGGTGAAAAAGGAAATATCTTCCGTTCAAAACTAGAAAGAAGCTTTCTGAGAAACTGCTCTGTGTTCTGTTAATTCATCTCACAGAGTTACATCTTTCCCTTCAAGAAGCCTTTCGCTAAGGCTGTTCTTGTGGAATTGGCAAAGGGATATTTGGAAGCCCATAGATGGCTACGGTGAAAAAGGAAATATCTTCCGTTCAAAATTGGAAAGAAGCTTTCTGAACACCTGCTCTGTGTTCGTTAATTCATCTCACAGAGTTATATATTTCCCTTCAAAAAGCCTTTCGCTAAGGCTGTTCTTGTGGAATTGTCAAAGGGATATTTGGAAGCCCATAGAGGGCTATGGTGAGAAAGGAAATATCTTCCGTTCAAAACCGGAAAGAAGCTTTCTGAGAAACTGCTCTGTGTTCTACTAATTCATCTCACAGAGTTACATCTTTCCCTTCAAGAAGCCTTTCGCTGAGGCTGTTCTTGTGGAATTGGCAAAGGGATATTTGGAAGCCCATAGTGGGCTATGGTGAAAAAGGAAATATCTTCCGTTCAAAACTGGAAAGAAGCTTTCTGAGAAACTGCTCTGTGTTCTGTTAATTCATCTCACAGAGTTACATCTTTCCCTTCAAGAAGCCTTTCGCTAAGGCTGTTCTTGTGGTATTCGCAAAGGGATATTTGGAGGCCCATAGAGGGCTACGGTGAAAAAGGAAATATCTTCCGTTCAAAACTGGAAAGAAAATTTCTGAGAAACTGCTCTGTGTTCTGTTAATTCATCTCACAGAGTTACATCTTTCCCTTCAAGAAGCCTTTGGCTAAGGCTGTTCTTGTGGAATTGGCAAAGGGATATTTGGAAGCCCATAGAGTTCTACGGTGAAAAAGGAAATATCTTCCGTTCAAAACTGGAAAGAAGCTTTCTGAGAAACTGCTCTGTGTTCTGTTAATTCAGCTCACAGAGTTACATCTTTCCCTTCAAGAAGACTTTCGCTAAGGCTGTTCTTGTGGAATTCGCAAAGGGATATTTGGAAGCCCATAGAGGGCTATGGTGAGAAAGGAAATTTCTTCCGTTCAAAACTGGAAAGAAGCTTTCTGAGAAACTGCTCTGTGTTCTGTTAATTCATCTCACAGAGTTACATCTTTCCCTTCAAGAAGCCTTCCGCAAAGGCTGCTCTTGTGGAATTGGCAAAGGGATATTTGGAAGCCCATAGAGGGCTATGGTGAAAAAGGAAATATCTTCCGTTCAAAACTGGAAAGAACCTTTCTGAGAAACTGCTCTGTGTGCTGTTAATTCATCTCACAGAGTTACATCTTTCCCATCAAGAAGCCTTTCGCTAAGGCTGTTCTTTTGGTATTCACAATTTGATATTCGGAAGCCCATAGAGGGCTAGGGTGAAAAAGGAAATATCTTGCGTTCAAAACTGGAAGGAAGATTTCTGAGAAACTGCTCTGTGTTTTCTTAATTCATCTCACAGAGTTTCATCTTTCCCTTCAAGAAGCCTTTCGCTGAGGCTGTTCTTGTGCAATTGGCAAAGGGATA
Organism: Chlorocebus sabaeus; assembly: GCF_047675955.1. Taxonomy (NCBI): domain Eukaryota; kingdom Metazoa; phylum Chordata; class Mammalia; order Primates; family Cercopithecidae; genus Chlorocebus; species Chlorocebus sabaeus. The sequence continues at coordinate 323,225 of NW_027327589.1, read as the reverse complement.
CTTAGAAGCCCATAGAGGGCTATGGTGAAAAAGAAAAAATATATTCCGTTCAAAACTGGAAAGAAAATTTCTGAGAAACTGCTCTGTGTTCTGTTAATTCATCTCACAGATTTACATCTTTCCCTTCAAGAAGCCTTTCGCTAAGGCTGTTTTTGTGAAATTGGCAAAGGGATATTTGGAAGCCCATAGGGGGCTATATTGAAAAAAGAAATATCTTCCGTTCAAAACCGGAAAGAAGCTTTCTGAGAAACTGCTCTGCGTTCTTGTAATTCATCTCACAGAGCTATATCTTTCCCTTCAAGAAGGCTTTCGCTAAGGCTGTTTTTGTGGTATTCGCAAAGGGATATTTGGAAGCCAATAGAGGGCTATGGTGGAAAAAGAAATATCTTCCGTTCAAAACCGGAAGGAAACTTTCGGAGAAACTGTTCTGTGTTCTGTTAATTCATCTCACAGAGCTACATCTTTCCCTTCAAGAAGCCTTTCGCTAAGGCTGTTCTTGTGGAATTGGCAAAGGGATATTTGGAAGCCCATAGAGGGCTATGGTGAAAAAGGAAATATCTTCCGTTCAAAACTGGAAAGAAGCTTTCTGAGAAACTGCTCTGTGTTCTGTTAAGTCATCTCACAGAGTTACATCTTTCCCTTCAAGAAGCCTTTCGCTAAGGCTGTTCTTGTGGAATTGGCAAAGGGATATTTGGAAGCCCATAGAGGGCTACGGTGAAAAAGGAAATGTCTTTCGTTCAAAACTGGAAAGAAGCTTTCTGAGAAACTGCTCTGTGTTCTGTTAATTCATCGCACAGAGTTACATCTTTCCCTTCAAGAAGCCTTTCGCTAAGGCTGTTCTTGTGGAATTGGCAAAGGGATATTTGGAAGACCATAGAGGGCTATGGTGAGAGGGGAAATATCTTCCGTTCAAAACTGGAAAGAAGCTTTCTGAGAATATGCTCTGTGTTCTGTTAATTCATCTCACAGAGTTACATCTTTCCCTTCAAGAAGCCTTTCGCTGAGGCTGTTCTTGTGGAATTGGCAAAGGGATATTTGGAAGCCCATAGAGGGCAATGGTGAAAAAGGAAATAGCTTCCGTTCAAAACTGGAAAGAAGCTTTCTGAGAAACTGCTCTGTGTTCTGTTAATTCATATCACAGACTTACAACTTTCCCTTCAAGAAGCCTTTCGCTAAGGCTGTTCTTGTGGAATTGGCAAAGGGATATTTGGAAGCCCATAGAGGGATATGGTGAAAAAGGAAATATCTTCCGTTCAAAAGTGGAAAGAAGCTTTCTGAGAAACTTCTCTGAGTTCTGTAAATTCATGGCACAGAGTTACATCTTTCCCTTCAGGAATCCTTTCGGTAAGACTGTTCTTGTGGAATTTGCAAAGGGATATTTGGAAGCCCATAGAGGGCTATGGTGAAAAAGGAAATATCTTCCGTTCAAAACTGGAAAGAAGCTTTCTGAGAAACTGCTCTGGGTTCTGTTAATTCATCTCACAACGTTACATCTTTCCCTTCAAGAAGTCTTTCGCTTAGTCTGTTCTTGTGGAATTGGCAAAGGGATATTTGGATGCCCATAAAGGGCTATGGTGAAAAAGAAATATCTTCCGTTCAAAACTGGAAAGAAGCTTTCTGAGAAACTGCTCTGTGTTCTGTTAATTCATCTCACAGAGTTATATCTTACCCTTCAAGAAGCCTTTGGCTAAGGCTGTTCTTGTGGAATTGGCAAAGGGATATTTGGAAGCCCATAGAGGCTATGGTGAAAAAGGAAATATCTTCCGTTCAAAACTGGAAAGAAGCTTTCTGAGAAACTGCTCTTTGTTCTGTTAATTCATCACACCGAGTTACATCTTTCCCTTCAAGAAGCCTTTCGCTAAGTCTGTTCTTGTGGAATTGCAAAGGGATATTTGGAAGCCAATAGAGGGCTATGGTGAAAAAGGAAATATCTTCCGTTCAAAACTGGAATGAAGCATTCTGAGAAACTGCTCTGTGTTCTGTTAATTCATCTCACAGAGTTACATCTTTCCCTTCAAGAAGCCTTTCGCTGAGGCTGTTTTTGTGGTATTGGCAAAGGGATATTTGGAAGCCTAAAGAGGGCTATTTTGAAAAAGGAAATATTTTCCGTTCAAAACTGCAAAGAAGCTTTCTGAGAAACTGCTCTGTGTTCTGTTAATTCATATCACAGAGTTACATCTTTCCCTTCAAGAAGCTTTTCGCTAAGGCTGTTATTGTGGAATTGGCAAAGGGATATTTCGAAGCCCATAGAGGGCTATGGTGAAGAAATAAGTATCTTCCGTTCAAAACTGGTAAGAAGGTTTCTGAGAATCTGCTCTGTGTTCTGTTAACTTATCTCACAGAGTTACATCTTTGCCTTCAAGAAGCCTTTCGCTAAGGCTGTTCTTGTGGTATTCGCAAAGGGATATATGGAAGCCCATAGAGGGCTACGGTGAAAAAGGAAATATCTTCCGTTCAAAACTGGAAAGAAGATTTCTGAGAAACTGCTCTGTGTTCTGTTAATTCATCTCACAGAGTTACATCTTTCCCTTCAAGAAGCCATTCGCTAAGGCTGTTCTTGTGGCATTGGCAAAGGGATATTTGGAAGCCCATAGAGGGCTACGGTGAAAAAGGAAATAACTTCCGTTCAAAACTGTAAAGAAGCTTTCAGAGAAACTGCTCTGTGTTCTGTTAATTCATCTCACAGAGTTACATCTTTCCCTTCAAGAAGCCTTTCGCTAAGGCTGTTGTTGTGGAATTGCAAAGGGATATTTGGAAGCCCATAGAGGGCTACGGTCAAAAAGGAAATATCTTCCGTTCAAAACTGGAAAGAAGCTTTCTGAGAAACTGCTCTGTGTTCTGTTAATTCATCTCACAGAGTTACATCTTTCCCTTCAAGAAGCCTTTCGCTGAGGCTGTTTTTGTGGTATTGGCAAAGGGATATTTGGAAGCCCATAGAGGGCTATGTTGAAAAAGGAAATATTTTCCGTTCAAAACTGCAAAGAAGCTTTCTGAGAAACTGCTCTGTGTTCTGTTAATTCATCTCACATAGTTACATCTTTCCCTTCAAGAAGCCTTTCCCTAAGGCTGTTCTTGTGGAATTGGCAAAGGGATATTTATAAGCCCGTAGAGCGCTATGGTGAAAAAGGAAATATCTTCCGTTCAAAACAGGAAAGAAGCTTTCTGAGAAACTGCTCTGTGTTCTGTTAACTTATCTCACAGAGTTACATCTTTGCCTTCAAGAAGCCTTTCGCTAAGGCTGTTCTTGTGGTATTCGCAAAGGGATATATGGAAGCCCATAGAGGGCTTCGGTGAAAAAGGAAATATCTTCCGTTCAAAACTCGAAAGAAGATTTCTGAGAAACTGCTCTGTGTTCTTTTAATTCATCTCACAGAGTTACATCTTTCCCTTCAAGAAGCCATTCGCTAAGGCTGTTCTTGTGGAATTGGCAAAGGGATATTTGGAAGCCCATAGAGGGCTACGGTGAAAAAGGAAATATCTTCCGTTCAAAACTGGAAAGAAGCTTTCTGAGAAACTGCTGTGTGTTCTGTTAATTCATCTCACAGAGTTACATCTTTCTCTTCAAGAAGCATTTCGCTAAGGCTGTTCTTCTGGAATTGGCAAAGGGATATTTGGAAGACCATAGAGGGCTATGGTGAGAAAGGAAATTTCTTCCGTTCAAAACTGGAAAGAAGCTTTCTGAGAAACTGCTCTGTGTTCTGTTAATTCATCTCACAGAGTTATATCTTTCCCTTCAAGAAGCCTTTCGCTAAGGCTCTTCTTGTGAAATTGGCAAAGGGATATTTGGAAGCCCATAGAGGGCTATGGTGAAAAAGCAAATATCTTCCGTTCAAAACTGGAAAGAAGCTTTCTGAGAAACTGCACTGTGTTCTGTTAATTCATCACACAGAGTTACATCTTTCCCTTCAAGAAGCCTTTCGCTAAGGCTGTTCTTGTGGAATTGGCAAAGGGATATTTGGAAGCCCATAGAGGGCTATGGTGAGAAAGGAAATATCTTCCGTTCAAAACTGGAAAGAAGCTTTCTGAGAAACTGCTCTGTGTTCTGTTAATTCATCTCACAGAGTTGCATCTTTCCCTTCAAGAAGCCTTTCGGTGAGTCTGTTCTTGTGGAATTGGCAAAAGGATATTTGGAAGCCCATAGAGGGCTATGGTGAGAAAGGAAATATCTTCCGTTCAAAACTGGAAAGATGCTTTCTGAGAAACTGCTCTGTGTTCTGTTAATTCATCTCACAGAGTTACATCTTTCCCTTCAAGAAGCCTTTCGGTGAGTCTGTTCTTGTGGAATTGGCAAAGTGATATTTGGAAGCCCATAGAGGGCTATGGTGAAAAAGGAAATATCTTCCGTTCAAAACTGGAAAGAAGCTTTCTGAGAAACTGCTCTGTGTTCTGTTAATTCATCTCACAGAGTTACATCTTTCCCTTCAAGAAACCTTTCGCTGAGGCTGTTCTTGTGGAATTCGCAAAGGGATATTTGGAAGCCCATAGAGGGCTATGGTGAAAAAGGAAATATCTTCCGTTCAAAACTGGAAAGAAACTTTCTGAGAAACTGCTCTGTGTTCTGTTAATTCATCTCACAGAGTTACATCTTTCCCTTCAAGAAGCCTTTCGCTAAGGCTGTTCTTGTAGAATTGGCAAAGGGATATTTGGAAGCCCATAGAGGGCTATTGTGATAAAGGAAATATCTTCCGTTCAAAACTGGAAAGAAGCTTTCTGAGAAACTGCTCTGTGTTCTGTTAATTCATCTCACAGAGTTACGTCTTTCCCTTCAAGAATCCTTTCGCTAAGGCTGTTCTTGTGGAATTGGCAAAGGGATATTTGGAAGCCCATAGAGGGCTATGGTGAAAAAGGAAATATCTTCCGTTCAAAACTGGAAAGAAGCTTTCTGAGAAACTGCTCTGTGTTCCGTTAATTCATCTCACAGAGTTACATCTTTCCCTTCAAGAAGCCTTTCGCTGAGTCTGTTCTTGTGGAATTGGCAAAGGGATATTTGGAAGCCCATAGAGGGCTATGGTAAAAAAGGAAATATCTTCCGTTCAAAACTGGAAAGAAGCTTTCTGAGAAACTGCTCTGTGTTCTGTTAATTCATCTCACAGAGTTACATCTTTCCCTTCAAGAAGCCTTTCGCTAAGGCTGTTGTTGTGGAATTGCAAAGGGATATTTGGAAGCCCATAGAGGGCTACGGTCAAAAAGGAAATATCTTCCGTTCAAAACTGGAAAGAAGCTTTCTGAGAAACTGCTCTGTGTTCTGTTAATTCATCTCACAGAGTTACATCTTTCCCTTCAAGAAGCCTTTCGCTAAGGCTGTTCTTGTGGAATTGGCAAAGGGATATTTGGAAGAACATAGATGGCTACGGTGAAGAAGGAAATATCTTCCGTTCAAAACTGGAAAGAAGCTTTCTGAGAAACTGCTCTGTGTTCTGTTAATTCATCTCACAGAGTTACATCTTTCCCTTCAAGATGCCTTTCGCTAAGGCTGTTCTTGTGGAATTGGCAAAGGGATATTTGGAAGCCCATAGAGGGCTATGGTGAGAAAGGAAATATCTTCCGTTCAAAACTGGAAAGAAGCTTTCTGAGAAACTGCTCTGTGTTCTGTTAATTCATCTCACAGAGTTACATCTTTCCCTTCAAGAAGCCTTTCGCTAAGTGTGTTCTTGTGGAATTGCAAAGGGATATTTGGAAGCCAATAGAGGGCTATGGTGAAAAACGAAATATCTTCCGTTCAAAACTGTAAGGAAGCTTTCTGAGAAACTGCTCTGTGTTCTGTTAAATCATCTCACAGAGTTACATCTTTTCCTTCAAGACGCCTATCGCTAAGGCTGTTCTTGTGGAATTGGCAAAGGGATATTTGGAAGCCCATAGAGGGCTACGGTGAAAAAGGAAATATCTTGCGTTCAAAACTGGAAAGAAGCTTTCTGAGAAACTGCTCTGTGTTCTGTTAATTCATCTCACAGAGTTACATCTTTCCCTTCAAGAAGCCTTTCGCTGAGGCTGTTCTTGTGGAATTGGCAAAGGGATATTTGGAAGCCCATAGAGGGCTATGGTGAAAAAAAAAATATCTTCCGTTGAAAACCGGAAAGAAGCTTTCTGAGAAACTGCTCTGTGTTCTGTTAATTCATCTCACAGAGCTACATCTTTCCCTTCAAGAAGCCTTTCGCTAAGGCTGTCCTTATGGAATTGGCAAAGGGATATTTGGAAGCCCATAGAGGGCTACGGTGAAAAAGGAAATATCTTCCGTTCGAAACTGGAAAGAAGCTTTCTGAGAAACTGCTATGTGTTCTGTTCATTCATCTCACAGAGTTACATCTTTCCCTTCAAGAAGCCTTTCGCTAAGGCTGTTCTTGTGAAATTGGCAAAGGGATATTTGGAAGCCCATAGAGGGCTACGGTGAAAAAGGAAATATCTTCCGTTCAAAACTGGAAAGAAGCTTTCTGAGAAACTGCTCTGTGTTCTGTTAATTCATCTCACAGAGTTACATCTTTCCCTTCAAGAAGCATTTCGCTAAGGCTCTTCTTGTGGAATTGGCAAAGGGATATTTGGAAGACCATAGAGGGCTATGGTGAGAAAGGAAATTTCTTCCGTTCAAAACTGGAAAGAAGCTTTCTGAGAAACTGCTCTGTGTTCTGTTAATTCATCTCACAGAGTTACATCTTTCCCTTCAAGAAGCCTTTCGCTAAGGCTCCTCTTGTGAAATTGGCTAAGGGATATTTGGAAGCCCATAGAGGGCTATGGTGAAAAAGGAAATATCTTCCGTTCAAAACTGGAAAGAATCTTTCTGAGAAACTGCTCTGTGTTCTGTTAATTCATCTCACAGAGTTACATCTTTCCCTTCAAGAAGCCTTTCGCTAAGGCTGTTCTTGTGGAATTGGCAAAGGGATATTTGGAAACCCATAGAGGGCTATGGTGATAAAGGAAATATCTTCCGTTCAAAACTGGAAAGAAGCTTTCTGAGAAACTGCTCTGTGTTCTGTTAATTCATCTCACAGAGTTACGTCTTTCCCTTCAAGAAGCCTTTCGCTAAGGCTGTTCTTCTGGAATTGGCAAAGGGATATTTGGAAGCCCATAGAGGGCTATGGTGAAAAAGGGAATATCTTCCGTTCAAAACTGGAAAGAAGCTTTCTGAGAAACTGCTCTGTGTTCTGTTAATTCATCTCACAGAGTTACATCTTTCCCTTCAAGAAGCCTTTCGCTGAGTCTGTTCTTGTGGAATTGGCAAAGGGATATTTGGAAGCCCATAGAGGGCTATGGTGAAAAAGGAAATATCTTCCGTTCAAAACAGGAAAGAAGCTTTCTGAGAAACTGCTCTGTGTTCTGTTAATTCATCTCACAGAGTTACATCTTTCCCTTCAAGAAGCCTTTCGCTAAGGCTGTTGTTGTGGAATTGCAAAGGGATATTTGGAAGCCCATAGAGGGCTACGGTCAAAAAGGAAATATCTTCCGTTCAAAACTGTAAAGAAGCTTTCTGAGAAACTGCTCTTTGTTCTGTTAATTCATCTCACAGAGTTACATCTTTCCCTTCAAGAAGCCTTTCGCTAAGGCTGTTCTTGTGGAATTGGCAAAGGGATATTTGGAAGAACATAGATGGCTATGGTGAAAAAGGAAATATCTTCCGTTCAAAACTGGAAAGAAGTTTTCTGAGAAACTGCTCTGTGTTCTGTTAATTCATCTCACAGAGTTACATCTTTCCCTTCAAGAAGCCTTTCGCTAAGGCTGTTCTTGTGGAATTGGCAAAGGGATATTTGGAAGCCCATAGAGGGCTATGGTGAGAAAGGAAATATCTTCCGTACAAAACTGGAAAGAAGCTTTCTGAGAAACTGCTCAGTGTTCTGTTAATTCATCTCACAGAGTTACATCTTTCCCTTCAAGAAGCCTTTCCCTAAGGCTGTTCTTGTGGAATTGGCAAAGGGATATTTTTAAGCCCGAAGAGCGCTATGGTGAAAAAGGAAATATCTTCCGTTCAAAACAGGAAAGAAGCTTTCTGAGAAACTGCTCTGTGTTCTGTTAACTTATCTCACAGAGTTACATCTTTGCCTTCAAGAAGCCTTTCGCTAAGGCTGTTCTTGTGGTATTCGCAAAGGGATATATGGAAGCCCATAGAGGGCTACGGTGAAAAAGGAAATATCTTCCGTTCAAAACTGGAAAGAAGATTTCTGAGAAACTGCTCTGTGTTCTGTTAATTCATCTCACAGAGTTACATCTTTCCCTTCAAGAAGCCATTCGCTAAGGCTGTTCTTGTGGCATTGGCAAAGGGATATTTGGAAGCCCATAGAGGGCTACGGTGAAAAAGGAAATATCTTCCGTTCAAAACTGTAAAGAAGCTTTCAGAGAAACTGCTCTGTGTTCTGTTAATTCATCTCACAGAGTTACATCTTTCCCTTCAAGAAGCCTTTCGCTAAGGCTGTTGTTGTGGAATTGCAAAGGGATATTTGGAAGCCCATAGAGGGCTACGGTCAAAAAGGAAATATCTTCCGTTCAAAACTGGAAAGAAGCTTTCTGAGAAACTGCTCTGTGTTCTGTTAATTCATCCCACAGAGTTACATCTTTCCCTTGAAGAAGCCTTTCGCTAAGGCTGTTCTTGTGGAATTGGCAAAGGGATATTTGGAAGCCCATAGAGGGCTATGGTGAAAAAGGAAATATCTTCCATTCAAAACTGGAAAGAAGCTTTCTGAGAAACTGCTCTGTGTTCTGTTAATTCATCCCACAGAGTTACATCTTTCCCTTGAAGAAGCCTTTCACTAAGGCTGTTCTTGTGGAATTGGCAAAGGGATATTTGGAAGCCCATAGAGGGCTATGGTGAAAAAGGAAATATCTTCCGTTCAAAACTGGAAAGAAGCTTTCTGAGAAACTGTTCTGTGTTCTGTTAATTCATCTCACAGAGTTACATCTTTCCCTTCAAGAAGCCTTTCGCTACGGCTGTTCTTGTGGAATTGGCAAAGGGATATTTGGAAGCCCATAGAGGGCTATGGTGATAAAGGAAATATCTTCCGTTCAAAACTGGAAAGAAGCTTTCTGTGAAACTGCTCTGTGTTCTGTTAATTCATCTCACAGAGTTACGTCTTTCCCTTCAAGAATCCTTTCGCTAAGGCTGTTCTTGTGGAATTGGCAAAGGGATATTTGGAAGCCCATAGAGGGCTATGGTGAAAAAGGAAATATCTTCCGTTCAAAACTGGAAAGAAGCTTTCTGAGAAACTGCTCTGTGTTCTGTTAATTCATCTCACAGAGTTACATCTTTCCCTTCAAGAAGCCTTTCGCTAAGTGTGTTCTTGTGGAATTGCAAAGGGATATTTGGAAGCCAATAGAGGGCTATGGTGAAAAACGAAATATCTTCCGTTCAAAACTGTAAGGAAGCTTTCTGAGAAACTGCTCTGTGTTCTGTTAAATCATCTCACAGAGTTACATCTTTTCCTTCAAGACGCCTATCGCTAAGGCTGTTCTTGTGGAATTGGCAAAGGGATATTTGGAAGCCCATAGAGGGCTACGGTGAAAAAGGAAATATCTTGCGTTCAAAACTGGAAAGAAGCTTTCTGAGAAACTGCTCTGTGTTCTGTTAATTCATCTCACAGAGTTACATCTTTCCCTTCAAGAAGCCTTTCGCTGAGGCTGTTCTTGTGGAATTGGCAAAGGGATATTTGGAAGCCCATAGAGGGCTATGGTGAAAAAAAAAATATCTTCCGTTGAAAACCGGAAAGAAGCTTTCTGAGAAACTGCTCTGTGTTCTGTTAATTCATCTCACAGAGCTACATCTTTCCCTTCAAGAAGCCTTTCGCTAAGGCTGTCCTTATGGAATTGGCAAAGGGATATTTGGAAGCCCATAGAGGGCTACGGTGAAAAAGGAAATATCTTCCGTTCGAAACTGGAAAGAAGCTTTCTGAGAAACTGCTATGTGTTCTGTTCATTCATCTCACAGAGTTACATCTTTCCCTTCAAGAAGCCTTTCGCTAAGGCTGTTCTTGTGAAATTGGCAAAGGGATATTTGGAAGCCCATAGAGGGCTACGGTGAAAAAGGAAATATCTTCCGTTCAAAACTGGAAAGAAGCTTTCTGAGAAACTGCTCTGTGTTCTGTTAATTCATCTCACAGAGTTACATCTTTCCCTTCAAGAAGCATTTCGCTAAGGCTCTTCTTGTGGAATTGGCAAAGGGATATTTGGAAGACCATAGAGGGCTATGGTGAGAAAGGAAATTTCTTCCGTTCAAAACTGGAAAGAAGCTTTCTGAGAAACTGCTCTGTGTTCTGTTAATTCATCTCACAGAGTTACATCTTTCCCTTCAAGAAGCCTTTCGCTAAGGCTCCTCTTGTGAAATTGGCTAAGGGATATTTGGAAGCCCATAGAGGGCTATGGTGAAAAAGGAAATATCTTCCGTTCAAAACTGGAAAGAATCTTTCTGAGAAACTGCTCTGTGTTCTGTTAATTCATCTCACAGAGTTACATCTTTCCCTTCAAGAAGCCTTTCGCTAAGGCTGTTCTTGTGGAATTGGCAAAGGGATATTTGGAAACCCATAGAGGGCTATGGTGATAAAGGAAATATCTTCCGTTCAAAACTGGAAAGAAGCTTTCTGAGAAACTGCTCTGTGTTCTGTTAATTCATCTCACAGAGTTACGTCTTTCCCTTCAAGAAGCCTTTCGCTAAGGCTGTTCTTCTGGAATTGGCAAAGGGATATTTGGAAGCCCATAGAGGGCTATGGTGAAAAAGGGAATATCTTCCGTTCAAAACTGGAAAGAAGCTTTCTGAGAAACTGCTCTGTGTTCTGTTAATTCATCTCACAGAGTTACATCTTTCCCTTCAAGAAGCCTTTCGCTGAGTCTGTTCTTGTGGAATTGGCAAAGGGATATTTGGAAGCCCATAGAGGGCTATGGTGAAAAAGGAAATATCTTCCGTTCAAAACTGGAAAGAAGCTTTCTGAGAAACTGCTCTGTGTTCTGTTAATTCATCTCACAGAGTTACATCTTTCCCTTCAAGAAGCCTTTCGCTAAGGCTGTTGTTGTGGAATTGCAAAGGGATATTTGGAAGCCCATAGAGGGCTACGGTCAAAAAGGAAATATCTTCCGTTCAAAACTGTAAAGAAGCTTTCTGAGAAACTGCTCTTTGTTCTGTTAATTCATCTCACAGAGTTACATCTTTCCCTTCAAGAAGCCTTTCGCTAAGGCTGTTCTTGTGGAATTGGCAAAGGGATATTTGGAAGAACATAGATGGCTATGGTGAAAAAGGAAATATCTTCCGTTCAAAACTGGAAAGAAGTTTTCTGAGAAACTGCTCTGTGTTCTGTTAATTCATCTCACAGAGTTACATCTTTCCCTTCAAGAAGCCTTTCGCTAAGGCTGTTCTTGTGGAATTGGCAAAGGGATATTTGGAAGCCCATAGAGGGCTATGGTGAGAAAGGAAATATCTTCCGTACAAAACTGGAAAGAAGCTTTCTGAGAAACTGCTCAGTGTTCTGTTAATTCATCTCACAGAGTTACATCTTTCCCTTCAAGAAGCCTTTCCCTAAGGCTGTTCTTGTGGAATTGGCAAAGGGATATTTTTAAGCCCGAAGAGCGCTATGGTGAAAAAGGAAATATCTTCCGTTCAAAACAGGAAAGAAGCTTTCTGAGAAACTGCTCTGTGTTCTGTTAACTTATCTCACAGAGTTACATCTTTGCCTTCAAGAAGCCTTTCGCTAAGGCTGTTCTTGTGGTATTCGCAAAGGGATATATGGAAGCCCATAGAGGGCTACGGTGAAAAAGGAAATATCTTCCGTTCAAAACTGGAAAGAAGATTTCTGAGAAACTGCTCTGTGTTCTGTTAATTCATCTCACAGAGTTACATCTTTCCCTTCAAGAAGCCATTCGCTAAGGCTGTTCTTGTGGCATTGGCAAAGGGATATTTGGAAGCCCATAGAGGGCTACGGTGAAAAAGGAAATATCTTCCGTTCAAAACTGTAAAGAAGCTTTCAGAGAAACTGCTCTGTGTTCTGTTAATTCATCTCACAGAGTTACATCTTTCCCTTCAAGAAGCCTTTCGCTAAGGCTGTTGTTGTGGAATTGCAAAGGGATATTTGGAAGCCCATAGAGGGCTACGGTCAAAAAGGAAATATCTTCCGTTCAAAACTGGAAAGAAGCTTTCTGAGAAACTGCTCTGTGTTCTGTTAATTCATCCCACAGAGTTACATCTTTCCCTTGAAGAAGCCTTTCGCTAAGGCTGTTCTTGTGGAATTGGCAAAGGGATATTTGGAAGCCCATAGAGGGCTATGGTGAAAAAGGAAATATCTTCCATTCAAAACTGGAAAGAAGCTTTCTGAGAAACTGCTCTGTGTTCTGTTAATTCATCCCACAGAGTTACATCTTTCCCTTGAAGAAGCCTTTCACTAAGGCTGTTCTTGTGGAATTGGCAAAGGGATATTTGGAAGCCCATAGAGGGCTATGGTGAAAAAGGAAATATCTTCCGTTCAAAACTGGAAAGAAGCTTTCTGAGAAACTGTTCTGTGTTCTGTTAATTCATCTCACAGAGTTACATCTTTCCCTTCAAGAAGCCTTTCGCTACGGCTGTTCTTGTGGAATTGGCAAAGGGATATTTGGAAGCCCATAGAGGGCTATGGTGATAAAGGAAATATCTTCCGTTCAAAACTGGAAAGAAGCTTTCTGTGAAACTGCTCTGTGTTCTGTTAATTCATCTCACAGAGTTACGTCTTTCCCTTCAAGAATCCTTTCGCTAAGGCTGTTCTTGTGGAATTGGCAAAGGGATATTTGGAAGCCCATAGAGGGCTATGGTGAAAAAGGAAATATCTTCCGTTCAAAACTGGAAAGAAGCTTTCTGAGAAACTGCTCTGTGTTCTGTTAATTCATCTCACAGAGTTACATCTTTCCCTTCAAGAAGCCTTTCGCTGACTCTGTTCTTGTGGAATTGGCAAAGGGATATTTGGAAGCCCATAGAGGGCTATGGTGAAAAAGGAAATATCTTCCGTTCAAAACTGGAAAGAAGCTTTCTGAGAAACTGCTCTGTGTTCTGTTAATTCATCTCACAGAGTTACATCTTTCCCTTCAAGAAGCCTTTCGCTAAGGCTGTTGTTGTGGAATTGCAAAGGGATATTTGGAAGCCCATAGAGGGCTACGGTCAAAAAGGAAATATCTTCCGTTCAAAACTGGAAAGAAGCTTTCTGAGAAACTGCTCTGTGTTCTGTTAATTCATCTCACAGAGTTACATCTTTCCCTTCAAGAAGCCTTTCGCTAAGGCTGTTCTTGTGGAATTGGCAAAGGGATATTTGGAAGAACATAGATGGCTACGGTGAAAAAGGAAATACCTTCCGTTCAAAACTGGAAAGAAGCTTTCTGAGAAACTGCTCTGTGTTCTGTTAATTCATCTCACAGAGTTACATCTTTCCCTTCAAGAAGCCTTTCGCTAAGGTTGTTCTTGTGGAATTGGCAAAGGGATATTTGGAAGCCCATAGAGGGCTATGGTGAGAAAGGAAATATCTTCCGTTCAAAACTGGAAAGAAGCTTTCTGAGAAACTGCTCTGTGTTCTGTTAATTCATCTCACATAGTTACATCTTTCCCTTCAAGAAGCCTTTAGCTAAGTCTGTTCTTGTGGAATTGCAAAGGGATATTTGGAAGCCAATAGAGGGCTATGGTGAAAACGAAAATATCTTCCGTTCAAAACTGGAAGGAAGCTTTCTGAGAAACTGCTCTGTGTTCTGTTAAATCATCTCACAAAGTTACATCTTTTCCTTCAAGAAGCCTTTCGATAAGGCTGTTCTTGTGGAATTGGCAAAGGGATATTTGGAAGCCCATAGAGGGCTACGGTGAAAAAGGAAATATCTTGCGTTCAAAACTGGAAAGAAGCTTTCTGAGAAACTGCTCTGTGTTCTGTTAATTCATCTCACAGAGTTACATCTTTCCCTTCAAGAAGCCTTTCGCTGAGGCTGTTCTTGTGGAATTGGCAAAGGGATATTTGGAAGCCCCTAGAGGGCTATGGTGAAAAAAGAAATATCTTCCGTTGAAAACCGGAAAGAAGCTTTCTGAGAAACTGCTCTGTGTTCTGTTAATTCATCTCACAGAGCTACATCTTTCCCTTCAAGAAGCCTTTCGCTAAGGCTGTCCTTATGGAATTGGCAAAGGGATATTTGGAAGCCCATAGAGGGCTACGGTGAAAAAGGAAATATCTTCCGTTCGAAACTGGAAAGAAGCTTTCTGAGAAACTGCTATGTGTTCTGTTAATTCATCTCACAGAGTTACATCTTTCCCTTCAAGAAGCCTTTCGCTAAGGCTGTTCTTGTGGAATTGGCAAAGGGATATTTGGAAGAACATAGATGGCTACGGTGAAGAAGGAAATATCTTCCGTTCAAAACTGGAAAGAAGCTTTCTGAGAAACTGCTCTGTGTTCTGTTAATTCATCTCACAGAGTTACATCTTTCCCTTCAAGATGCCTTTCGCTAAGGCTGTTCTTGTGGAATTGGCAAAGGGATATTTGGAAGCCCATAGAGGGCTATGGTGAGAAAGGAAATATCTTCCGTTCAAAACTGGAAAGAAGCTTTCTGAGAAACTGCTCTGTGTTCTGTTAATTCATCTCACAGAGTTACATCTTTCCCTTCAAGAAGCCTTTCGCTAAGTGTGTTCTTGTGGAATTGCAAAGGGATATTTGGAAGCCAATAGAGGGCTATGGTGAAAAACGAAATATCTTCCGTTCAAAACTGTAAGGAAGCTTTCTGAGAAACTGCTCTGTGTTCTGTTAAATCATCTCACAGAGTTACATCTTTTCCTTCAAGACGCCTATCGCTAAGGCTGTTCTTGTGGAATTGGCAAAGGGATATTTGGAAGCCCATAGAGGGCTACGGTGAAAAAGGAAATATCTTGCGTTCAAAACTGGAAAGAAGCTTTCTGAGAAACTGCTCTGTGTTCTGTTAATTCATCTCACAGAGTTACATCTTTCCCTTCAAGAAGCCTTTCGCTGAGGCTGTTCTTGTGGAATTGGCAAAGGGATATTTGGAAGCCCATAGAGGGCTATGGTGAAAAAAAAAATATCTTCCGTTGAAAACCGGAAAGAAGCTTTCTGAGAAACTGCTCTGTGTTCTGTTAATTCATCTCACAGAGCTACATCTTTCCCTTCAAGAAGCCTTTCGCTAAGGCTGTCCTTATGGAATTGGCAAAGGGATATTTGGAAGCCCATAGAGGGCTACGGTGAAAAAGGAAATATCTTCCGTTCGAAACTGGAAAGAAGCTTTCTGAGAAACTGCTATGTGTTCTGTTAATTCATCTCACAGAGTTACATCTTTCCCTTCAAGAAGCCTTTCGCTAAGGCTGTTCTTGTGAAATTGGCAAAGGGATATTTGGAAGCCCATAGAGGGCTACGGTGAAAAAGGAAATATCTTCCGTTCAAAACTGGAAAGAAGCTTTCTGAGAAACTGCTCTGTGTTCTGTTAATTCATCTCACAGAGTTACATCTTTCCCTTCAAGAAGCATTTCGCTAAGGCTCTTCTTGTGGAATTGGCAAAGGGATATTTGGAAGACCATAGAGGGCTATGGTGAGAAAGGAAATTTCTTCCGTTCAAAACTGGAAAGAAGCTTTCTGAGAAACTGCTCTGTGTTCTGTTAATTCATCTCACAGAGTTACATCTTTCCCTTCAAGAAGCCTTTCGCTAAGGCTCCTCTTGTGAAATTGGCTAAGGGATATTTGGAAGCCCATAGAGGGCTATGGTGAAAAAGGAAATATCTTCCGTTCAAAACTGGAAAGAATCTTTCTGAGAAACTGCTCTGTGTTCTGTTAATTCATCTCACAGAGTTACATCTTTCCCTTCAAGAAGCCTTTCGCTAAGGCTGTTCTTGTGGAATTGGCAAAGGGATATTTGGAAACCCATAGAGGGCTATGGTGATAAAGGAAATATCTTCCGTTCAAAACTGGAAAGAAGCTTTCTGAGAAACTGCTCTGTGTTCTGTTAATTCATCTCACAGAGTTACGTCTTTCCCTTCAAGAAGCCTTTCGCTAAGGCTGTTCTTCTGGAATTGGCAAAGGGATATTTGGAAGCCCATAGAGGGCTATGGTGAAAAAGGGAATATCTTCCGTTCAAAACTGGAAAGAAGCTTTCTGAGAAACTGCTCTGTGTTCTGTTAATTCATCTCACAGAGTTACATCTTTCCCTTCAAGAAGCCTTTCGCTGAGTCTGTTCTTGTGGAATTGGCAAAGGGATATTTGGAAGCCCATAGAGGGCTATGGTGAAAAAGGAAATATCTTCCGTTCAAAACTGGAAAGAAGCTTTCTGAGAAACTGCTCTGTGTTCTGTTAATTCATCTCACAGAGTTACATCTTTCCCTTCAAGAAGCCTTTCGCTAAGGCTGTTGTTGTGGAATTGCAAAGGGATATTTGGAAGCCCATAGAGGGCTACGGTCAAAAAGGAAATATCTTCCGTTCAAAACTGTAAAGAAGCTTTCTGAGAAACTGCTCTTTGTTCTGTTAATTCATCTCACAGAGTTACATCTTTCCCTTCAAGAAGCCTTTCGCTAAGGCTGTTCTTGTGGAATTGGCAAAGGGATATTTGGAAGAACATAGATGGCTATGGTGAAAAAGGAAATATCTTCCGTTCAAAACTGGAAAGAAGTTTTCTGAGAAACTGCTCTGTGTTCTGTTAATTCATCTCACAGAGTTACATCTTTCCCTTCAAGAAGCCTTTCGCTAAGGCTGTTCTTGTGGAATTGGCAAAGGGATATTTGGAAGCCCATAGAGGGCTATGGTGAGAAAGGAAATATCTTCCGTACAAAACTGGAAAGAAGCTTTCTGAGAAACTGCTCAGTGTTCTGTTAATTCATCTCACAGAGTTACATCTTTCCCTTCAAGAAGCCTTTCCCTAAGGCTGTTCTTGTGGAATTGGCAAAGGGATATTTTTAAGCCCGAAGAGCGCTATGGTGAAAAAGGAAATATCTTCCGTTCAAAACAGGAAAGAAGCTTTCTGAGAAACTGCTCTGTGTTCTGTTAACTTATCTCACAGAGTTACATCTTTGCCTTCAAGAAGCCTTTCGCTAAGGCTGTTCTTGTGGTATTCGCAAAGGGATATATGGAAGCCCATAGAGGGCTACGGTGAAAAAGGAAATATCTTCCGTTCAAAACTGGAAAGAAGATTTCTGAGAAACTGCTCTGTGTTCTGTTAATTCATCTCACAGAGTTACATCTTTCCCTTCAAGAAGCCATTCGCTAAGGCTGTTCTTGTGGCATTGGCAAAGGGATATTTGGAAGCCCATAGAGGGCTACGGTGAAAAAGGAAATATCTTCCGTTCAAAACTGTAAAGAAGCTTTCAGAGAAACTGCTCTGTGTTCTGTTAATTCATCTCACAGAGTTACATCTTTCCCTTCAAGAAGCCTTTCGCTAAGGCTGTTGTTGTGGAATTGCAAAGGGATATTTGGAAGCCCATAGAGGGCTACGGTCAAAAAGGAAATATCTTCCGTTCAAAACTGGAAAGAAGCTTTCTGAGAAACTGCTCTGTGTTCTGTTAATTCATCCCACAGAGTTACATCTTTCCCTTGAAGAAGCCTTTCGCTAAGGCTGTTCTTGTGGAATTGGCAAAGGGATATTTGGAAGCCCATAGAGGGCTATGGTGAAAAAGGAAATATCTTCCATTCAAAACTGGAAAGAAGCTTTCTGAGAAACTGCTCTGTGTTCTGTTAATTCATCCCACAGAGTTACATCTTTCCCTTGAAGAAGCCTTTCACTAAGGCTGTTCTTGTGGAATTGGCAAAGGGATATTTGGAAGCCCATAGAGGGCTATGGTGAAAAAGGAAATATCTTCCGTTCAAAACTGGAAAGAAGCTTTCTGACAAACTGTTCTGTGTTCTGTTAATTCATCTCACAGAGTTACATCTTTCCCTTCAAGAAGCCTTTCGCTACGGCTGTTCTTGTGGAATTGGCAAAGGGATATTTGGAAGCCCATAGAGGGCTATGGTGATAAAGGAAATATCTTCCGTTCAAAACTGGAAAGAAGCTTTCTGTGAAACTGCTCTGTGTTCTGTTAATTCATCTCACAGAGTTACGTCTTTCCCTTCAAGAATCCTTTCGCTAAGGCTGTTCTTGTGGAATTGGCAAAGGGATATTTGGAAGCCCATAGAGGGCTATGGTGAAAAAGGAAATATCTTCCGTTCAAAACTGGAAAGAAGCTTTCTGAGAAACTGCTCTGTGTTCTGTTAATTCATCTCACAGAGTTACATCTTTCCCTTCAAGAAGCCTTTCGCTGACTCTGTTCTTGTGGAATTGGCAAAGGGATATTTGGAAGCCCATAGAGGGCTATGGTGAAAAAGGAAATATCTTCCGTTCAAAACTGGAAAGAAGCTTTCTGAGAAACTGCTCTGTGTTCTGTTAATTCATCTCACAGAGTTACATCTTTCCCTTCAAGAAGCCTTTCGCTAAGGCTGTTGTTGTGGAATTGCAAAGGGATATTTGGAAGCCCATAGAGGGCTACGGTCAAAAAGGAAATATCTTCCGTTCAAAACTGGAAAGAAGCTTTCTGAGAAACTGCTCTGTGTTCTGTTAATTCATCTCACAGAGTTACATCTTTCCCTTCAAGAAGCCTTTCGCTAAGGCTGTTCTTGTGGAATTGGCAAAGGGATATTTGGAAGAACATAGATGGCTACGGTGAAAAAGGAAATACCTTCCGTTCAAAACTGGAAAGAAGCTTTCTGAGAAACTGCTCTGTGTTCTGTTAATTCATCTCACAGAGTTACATCTTTCCCTTCAAGAAGCCTTTCGCTAAGGTTGTTCTTGTGGAATTGGCAAAGGGATATTTGGAAGCCCATAGAGGGCTATGGTGAGAAAGGAAATATCTTCCGTTCAAAACTGGAAAGAAGCTTTCTGAGAAACTGCTCTGTGTTCTGTTAATTCATCTCACATAGTTACATCTTTCCCTTCAAGAAGCCTTTAGCTAAGTCTGTTCTTGTGGAATTGCAAAGGGATATTTGGAAGCCAATAGAGGGCTATGGTGAAAACGAAAATATCTTCCGTTCAAAACTGGAAGGAAGCTTTCTGAGAAACTGCTCTGTGTTCTGTTAAATCATCTCACAAAGTTACATCTTTTCCTTCAAGAAGCCTTTCGATAAGGCTGTTCTTGTGGAATTGGCAAAGGGATATTTGGAAGCCCATAGAGGGCTACGGTGAAAAAGGAAATATCTTGCGTTCAAAACTGGAAAGAAGCTTTCTGAGAAACTGCTCTGTGTTCTGTTAATTCATCTCACAGAGTTACATCTTTCCCTTCAAGAAGCCTTTCGCTGAGGCTGTTCTTGTGGAATTGGCAAAGGGATATTTGGAAGCCCCTAGAGGGCTATGGTGAAAAAAGAAATATCTTCCGTTGAAAACCGGAAAGAAGCTTTCTGAGAAACTGCTCTGTGTTCTGTTAATTCATCTCACAGAGCTACATCTTTCCCTTCAAGAAGCCTTTCGCTAAGGCTGTCCTTATGGAATTGGCAAAGGGATATTTGGAAGCCCATAGAGGGCTACGGTGAAAAAGGAAATATCTTCCGTTCGAAACTGGAAAGAAGCTTTCTGAGAAACTGCTATGTGTTCTGTTAATTCATCTCACAGAGTTACATCTTTCCCTTCAAGAAGCCTTTCGCTAAGGCTGTTCTTGTGAAATTGGCAAAGGGATATATGGAAGCCCATAGAGGGCTATGGTGAAAAAGGAAATATCTTCCGTTCAAAACTGGAAAGAAGCTTTCTGAGAAACTGCTCTGTGTTCTGTTAATTCATCTCACAGAGTTACATCTTTCCCTTCAAGAAGCCTTTCGCTGAGGCTGTTTTTGTGGTATTGGCAAAGGGATATTTGGAAGCCCATAGAGGGCTATGTTGAAAAAGGAAATATTTTCCGTTCAAAACTGCAAAGAAGCTTTCTGAGAAACTGCTCTGTGTTCTGTTAATTCATCTCACATAGTTACATCTTTCCCTTCAAGAAGCCTTTCCCTAAGGCTGTTCTTGTGGAATTGGCAAAGGGATATTTATAAGCCCGTAGAGCGCTATGGTGAAAAAGGAAATATCTTCCGTTCAAAACAGGAAAGAAGCTTTCTGAGAAACTGCTCTGTGTTCTGTTAACTTATCTCACAGAGTTACATCTTTGCCTTCAAGAAGCCTTTCGCTAAGGCTGTTCTTGTGGTATTCGCAAAGGGATATATGGAAGCCCATAGAGGGCTTCGGTGAAAAAGGAAATATCTTCCGTTCAAAACTCGAAAGAAGATTTCTGAGAAACTGCTCTGTGTTCTTTTAATTCATCTCACAGAGTTACATCTTTCCCTTCAAGAAGCCATTCGCTAAGGCTGTTCTTGTGGAATTGGCAAAGGGATATTTGGAAGCCCATAGAGGGCTACGGTGAAAAAGGAAATATCTTCCGTTCAAAACTGGAAAGAAGCTTTCTGAGAAACTGCTGTGTGTTCTGTTAATTCATCTCACAGAGTTACATCTTTCTCTTCAAGAAGCATTTCGCTAAGGCTGTTCTTCTGGAATTGGCAAAGGGATATTTGGAAGACCATAGAGGGCTATGGTGAGAAAGGAAATTTCTTCCGTTCAAAACTGGAAAGAAGCTTTCTGAGAAACTGCTCTGTGTTCTGTTAATTCATCTCACAGAGTTACATCTTTCCCTTCAAGAAGCCTTTCGCTAAGGCTCTTCTTGTGAAATTGGCAAAGGGATATTTGGAAGCCCATAGAGGGCTATGGTGAAAAAGCAAATATCTTCCGTTCAAAACTGGAAAGAAGCTTTCTGAGAAACTGCACTGTGTTCTGTTAATTCATCACACAGAGTTACATCTTTCCCTTCAAGAAGCCTTTCGCTAAGGCTGTTCTTGTGGAATTGGCAAAGGGATATTTGGAAGCCCATAGAGGGCTATGGTGAGAAAGGAAATATCTTCCGTTCAAAACTGGAAAGAAGCTTTCTGAGAAACTGCTCTGTGTTCTGTTAATTCATCTCACAGAGTTGCATCTTTCCCTTCAAGAAGCCTTTCGGTGAGTCTGTTCTTGTGGAATTGGCAAAAGGATATTTGGAAGCCCATAGAGGGCTATGGTGAGAAAGGAAATATCTTCCGTTCAAAACTGGAAAGATGCTTTCTGAGAAACTGCTCTGTGTTCTGTTAATTCATCTCACAGAGTTACATCTTTCCCTTCAAGAAGCCTTTCGGTGAGTCTGTTCTTGTGGAATTGGCAAAGTGATATTTGGAAGCCCATAGAGGGCTATGGTGAAAAAGGAAATATCTTCCGTTCAAAACTGGAAAGAAGCTTTCTGAGAAACTGCTCTGTGTTCTGTTAATTCATCTCACAGAGTTACATCTTTCCCTTCAAGAAACCTTTCGCTGAGGCTGTTCTTGTGGAATTGGCAAAGGGATATTTGGAAGCCCATAGAGGGCTATGGTGAAAAAGGAAATATCTTCCGTTCAAAACTGGAAAGAAACTTTCTGAGAAACTGCTCTGTGTTCTGCTAATTCATCTCACAGAGTTACATCTTTCCCTTCAAGAAGCCTTTCGCTAAGGCTGTTCTTGTAGAATTGGCAAAGGGATATTTGGAAGCCCATAGAGGGCTATTGTGATAAAGGAAATATCTTCCGTTCAAAACTGGAAAGAAGCTTTCTGAGAAACTGCTCTGTGTTCTGTTAATTCATCTCACAGAGTTACGTCTTTCCCTTCAAGAATCCTTTCGCTAAGGCTGTTCTTGTGGAATTGGCAAAGGGATATTTGGAAGCCCATAGAGGGCTATGGTGAAAAAGGAAATATCTTCCGTTCAAAACTGGAAAGAAGCTTTCTGAGAAACTGCTCTGTGTTCCGTTAATTCATCTCACAGAGTTACATCTTTCCCTTCAAGAAGCCTTTCGCTGAGTCTGTTCTTGTGGAATTGGCAAAGGGATATTTGGAAGCCCATAGAGGGCTATGGTAAAAAAGGAAATATCTTCCGTTCAAAACTGGAAAGAAGCTTTCTGAGAAACTGCTCTGTGTTCTGTTAATTCATCTCACAGAGTTACATCTTTCCCTTCAAGAAGCCTTTCGCTAAGGCTGTTGTTGTGGAATTGCAAAGGGATATTTGGAAGCCCATAGAGGGCTACGGTCAAAAAGGAAATATCTTCCGTTCAAAACTGGAAAGAAGCTTTCTGAGAAACTGCTCTGTGTTCTGTTAATTCATCTCACAGAGTTACATCTTTCCCTTCAAGAAGCCTTTCGCTAAGGCTGTTCTTGTGGAATTGGCAAAGGGATATTTGGAAGAACATAGATGGCTACGGTGAAGAAGGAAATATCTTCCGTTCAAAACTGGAAAGAAGCTTTCTGAGAAACTGCTCTGTGTTCTGTTAATTCATCTCACAGAGTTACATCTTTCCCTTCAAGATGCCTTTCGCTAAGGCTGTTCTTGTGGAATTGGCAAAGGGATATTTGGAAGCCCATAGAGGGCTATGGTGAGAAAGGAAATATTTCCGTTCAAAACTGGAAAGAAGCTTTCTGAGAAACTGCTCTGTGTTCTGTTAATTCATCTCACAGAGTTACATCTTTCCCTTCAAGAAGCCTTTCGCTAAGTGTGTTCTTGTGGAATTGCAAAGGGATATTTGGAAGCCAATAGAGGGCTATGGTGAAAAACGAACTATCTTCCGTTCAAAACTGTAAGGAAGCTTTCTGAGAAACTGCTCTGTGTTCTGTTAAATCATCTCACAGAGTTACATCTTTTCCTTCAAGACGCCTATCGCTAAGGCTGTTCTTGTGGAATTGGCAAAGGGATATTTGGAAGCCCATAGAGGGCTACGGTGAAAAAGGAAATATCTTGCGTTCAAAACTGGAAAGAAGCTTTCTGAGAAACTGCTCTGTGTTCTGTTAATTCATCTCACAGAGTTACATCTTTCCCTTCAAGAAGCCTTTCGCTGAGGCTGTTCTTGTGGAATTGGCAAAGGGATATTTGGAAGCCCATAGAGGGCTATGGTGAAAAAAAAAATATCTTCCGTTGAAAACCGGAAAGAAGCTTTCTGAGAAACTGCTCTGTGTTCTGTTAATTCATCTCACAGAGCTACATCTTTCCCTTCAAGAAGCCTTTCGCTAAGGCTGTCCTTATGGAATTGGCAAAGGGATATTTGGAAGCCCATAGAGGGCTACGGTGAAAAAGGAAATATCTTCCGTTCGAAACTGGAAAGAAGCTTTCTGAGAAACTGCTATGTGTTCTGTTAATTCATCTCACAGAGTTACATCTTTCCCTTCAAGAAGCCTTTCGCTAAGGCTGTTCTTGTGAAATTGGCAAAGGGATATATGGAAGCCCATAGAGGGCTATG
>NW_027327588.1:300000-388621 GCF_047675955.1 Chlorocebus sabaeus | reverse complement strand
TCTTGTCTGGTTTGAGCCCCGTCAAATCCGGTTTGTGGACCAGTTTAACGTGGTCTGGGCTGGTCTGGTCCGGTGTGATCTGGTTTTAACTGGTCTGGGCCGGTCACGTCCGATTTGATCCAGTCAAAACTGCTTTGAGCCCGTCAAAACGGGTTTGAGCTGGTCTGGTACGGTTTGAGCCGGTCTGGTCTGGTTCGAGCCGGTCAAAACCGGCTCAGGTCGGTCAAAACTGGTTTGAGCCGGTCTGGTCCAGTTTGAACCGTTGAAAACTGGTTTGTGGCCCAGTTTTAGGCAGTCTGGGCTGGTCTGGTCCCGTTTGATCCGATTTTAGCCGGTCTGGGCCGGTCTGATTCGGTTTGATCCGGTCTCATCCGGTCAAAACCGGTTTTAGCCGGTCACAACCGGTTTCAGCCGGTCTGGTGTGGTTTGATCTGGTCAAAACCGGTTGGAGTCGGTCTGGTCTGGTTTGAACCGGTCAAAACCTGTTTTGTGGCACAGTTTTAGGCGGTCTGGGTCGGTCTGGTCCCGTTTGATCCGATTTTAGCCGGTCTGGGCCGGTCTGATTCGGTTTGATCCGGTCTCATCCGGTCAAAACCGATTTTAGCCGGTCAAAAGCGGTTTCAGCCGGTCTTGTGCGGTTTGAGCCGGTGAAAATCGGTTTTAGCCGGTCTGGTCTGGTTTGAGCCAGTCAAAACCGGTTTGATCCGGTCAAAACTGGATTGAGCCAGTCAAAACCGGTTTGAACTGGTCTGATCTGGTTTGAGCCGGCGAAAACCGGTTTGAGCCCGTCTGGCCCAGTTTTAGCCGGTCTGTGCCGGTCTGGTCCGGTTTGATCTGGTTTCAGCTGGTCAGGGCCTGTCTCGTCCGGATTGATCCGTTGTCATCCGGTCAAAACTGGTTTGACCCAGTCTGGGTCCGGTTTGAGACAGTCTGGTCTGGTTTGAGCTGGTCAAAACAGGTTTGAGCCGGTCTGGTCTGGTTTGAGCTGGTCAAAACCGCTTTGCGCCAGTCAAAACCGGTTTGAACCGGTCTGGTCTGGTTTGAGCCATTCTGGTCTGGTTTGAACCCGTCAAAACCAGTTTGTGGCCCAGTTTTAGGCGGTCTGGGCTTGTCTGTTCCGGTTTGATCCGATATCAGCCGATCTGGGCCAGTCTGATTCGGTTTGATCCGGTCTCATCCGGTCAAAACCGGTTTTAGCCGGTCAAAAACCGGTTTCAGCCGGTCTGTTGTGGTTTGAGCAGGTCAAAACCGGTTTGAGCTTGTCAAAACCGGTTTGAACCGGTCTGGTCTGGTTTGAGCCAGTCAAAACCGGTTTGTGTGGGTCTGGTCTGGTTTGAGCCGGTCAAAATAGGTTTGAGCCAGTTTGCACCGGTTTTAGGTGGTCTGGGCCGTTCTGGTCCGGTTTGATATGGTTTTAGCCGGTCTTGGGCCCGTCTGGTCCGGTTTGATCCTGTCTCATATGGTCAAAATCGGTTTCAGCCGGTCAAAACCGATTTGAGCCGGTCTGGTGTGGTTTGAACTGGTCAAAACCGGTTTGAGGCACCTGGTCTGGTTAGAGCTGGTCAAAAGCGATTTGAGCCGGTCTGGTCTGGTTTGAGTCGGTCAAAATAGGTTTGAAAGGGTTTGGCCCAGTTTTAGGCGGTCTGGGCCGGTCTGGTCCGGTTTGATCCTGTTTTAGCCGTTCTGGACCCGTCTGGTCCGGTTTGATACGGTCTCATCCGGTCAAAATCGGTTTCAGCCAGTCAAAAACCTGTTTGAGCCGGTCTGGTGTGGTTTGAGCCAGTCAAAACCGGTTTGAGCCATTCAAAAGCGGTTTGAGCTGGTCAAAACCAGATTGAACCGGTCTTCTCTGGTTTGAGCTGGTCAAAACCTGTTTGTGCCGTTCTGCTGTGGTTTTATACTGTCTCCTCCGTTCAAAACCGGTTTGTGCCAATCTGGTCTGCTTTGAGCCTGTCAAAACCAGTTTGAGCGGGTCTGCTCTGGTTTGAGCCGGTCTGGTCTGATTTGAGCCGGTCAAAACCGGCTCATGTCGGTCAAAACCGGTTTGAGCCGGTCTCATCTGATTTGAACCGGTCAAAACCAGTTTGTGGCCCAGTTTTATGCAGTCTGGGCCGGTCTGGTCCGGTTTGATCTGATTTTAGCCGGTCTGGGTCGGTCTGATTCGATTTGATCCAATCTCATCCGGTCATAACCGGTTTTAGTCGGTTAAAACCGGTTTCATCCGGTCTGGTGTGGTTTGAGGAGGTCAAAACCAGTTGGAGCCCGTCAAAACCGGTTTGACCTGGTCTGGTCTGGTTTGAGCCGGTCTGGTATGGTTTGAGCCGGTCAAAACCAGTTCGAGTCCGTTAAAACCGGTTTGAGCCAGTTTGATCTGGTTGAAGCCAGTCAAAAGCGATTCGAGCCTGTCTCAGCCGGTCTGGTCCGGTTTAGTACAGTCTAATCAGGTCAAAACCGGTTTGAGCTGGTGAAATCCGGTTTTATCCAATGAAAACCGGTTTGAGCGGGTCAAAACTGGATTGAGCCAGTGAAAACCGGTTTGAGCCGGTCTGGCCCGGTTTTAGCCGGTCTGGGCCGGTCTTTTCTGGTTTGATGCGGCTGGAACCGGTCTGGTCCGGTTTGATCCGGTCTCATCCGGTCAAAACCAGTTTGAGCCTGTCTGGTCTTGTTTGAGACGGTCTGGTCTGGTTTGAGGCGGTCGAAACCTGTTTGAGCCAGTTTGGTCTGGTTTTAGCCGGTCTGGGCCGGTCTGGTCCAGTTTGATGCGGTTTGGGCTGGTCTGGTCGGGTTTGATCCGGTCTCATCTGGTCAAAACCCGTTTCAGCTGGTCTGATCTCATTTGGACTGGGTAAAATCGGTTTGAGACGGTTTGGCCTGGTTATAGCCGGTCTGGGCCGGTCTGGTCCGGTCTGATCCGTTTTCAGCTGGTCTGGGCCGGTCGAGTCTGGTGTGATCCGGTGAAAACTGCTTTGAGCCGGTCAAAACGGGTTTGAGCCGGTCTGGTGTGGTTTGAGGAGGTCAAAACTGGTTTGAGCCTGTCTGGTCTGGTTTGAGCCCATCTGGTCTGGTTTGAGCCGGTCAACATGGTTCGAGCCAGTTTTGGCCCGGTTTTAGGCGGTCTGGGCCAGTCTGGTACGGTTTGATCAGATTTTAGCCGGTCTGGGCCGGTCTGATCCGGTTTGATCCAGTCTCATCCGGTCAAAACGGGTTTGAGCCGGTCAAAACCGGTTTGAGCCGGTCTGGTGTGGTTTGATCTGGTGAAAACCGGTTTGAGCTGGTCAAAACCGGATTGAGCCAGTCAAAACCGGTTTGAACCACTCTGGTCTGGATAAAGCCTGTCAAAACCGATTCGAGCCTGTCTGAGCCAGTCTGGTCCAGTTTGATCCGATCTCATCTGGTCAAAACCGCTTTGAGCTGGTCTGGTCTTGCTTGAGCCAGTCTGGTATTGTTTGAGCCGGTCTGGACTGGTTTGAACCGGTCAAAACAAGTTTTTGGCCCAGTTTTAGGCGGTCTGGGCCGGTCTGCTACGGTTTGATCCAATTTTAGGCGGTCTGGGCCCGTCTGATTCGGTTTGATCCGGTCTCATTCGGTCAAGATCGGTTTTAGCCGGTCAAAACAGGTTTCAGCCGGTCTGCTGTGGTTTGAGCAGGTCAAAACCGGTTTGAGCCGGTCTGGTCTGGTTTGAGCCGGTCAAAACTGGCTCAGGACGGTCAAAACCGGTTTGAGCCGGTCTGGTCTGGTTTGAGCCGGTCAAAACCGGTTTTTGTGGGTCTGGTCTGGTTTGAGCGGGTCAAGATAGGTTTGAGCCAGTTTGGCCCGGTTTTAGGCGGTCTGGGCCGGTCTGGTCCAGTTTGATCCAGTTTTAGCTGGTCTGGACCCGTCTGGTCCGGTTTGATACGGTCTCATCCGGTCAAAATCGGTTTCAGCCAGTCAAAACCGGTTTGAGCCGGTCTGGTGTGGTTTGAGCCAGTCAAAACTGGTTCGAGCCGTTCAAAACCGGTTTTGAGCTGGACAAAACCGGATTGAACCGGTCTGGTCTGGTTTGAGCTGGTCAAAACCGGTTTGAGCCATTCAAAACCAGTTTGAGCTGGTCTGGTCTGGTTTTATCCGGTCTGGTATGGTTTGAGCCGGTCAAAACCGGCTCAGTTCGGTCAAAAACCGGTTTGAGCCGGTCTCGTCTGCTTTGAACCGGTCAAAACCGGTTTGTGGCCCAGTGTTATGCAATCTGGGCCTGTCTGGTCCGGTTTGATCCGATTTTAGCCGGTCTGGGCTGGTCTGATTCGGTTTTATCCGGTCTCATCTGGTCAAAACCGGTTTTAGCCGGTGAAAAAACGGTTTCAGCAGGTCTGGTGTGGTTTGAAAAAGTCAAAAGCGGTTTGAGCCGGTCAAAACCGGTTTGAGCCCCTCTGGTCTCGTTTGAGTGGGTCAAAACCGGTTCGAGCCGGTCAAAACCGGTTTGAGCCGGTTTGGTCTGGTTGAAGTCAGTCAAAACCGATTCGAGCCTGTCTGAGCTGGTCTGGCCCGGTTTGATCCGGTCTAATCAGGTCAAAACCGGTTTGAGCCGGTGAAAACCGGTTTTAGCCGGTCTGGAGTGGTTTGAGCCGGTCCAAACAGGTTTGAGCTGGTCAAAACCGGATTGAGCCAGTCAAAACTGCTTTGAAACGGTCTGGTCTGGTTTGAGCCGGTCAAAACAGGTTTGAGCCGGTCTGGCCCGGTATTAACCCATCTAGGCCGGTCTGGTCCTGTTTGATCCGGTTTCATCCGGTCTGGGCCTGTCTGGTCCGCTTTGATCCGGTGTGAGCCAGTCTGGGCCGGTTTGATCCGGTGTCATCCGGTCTGGGCCTGTCTGGTCCACTTTGATCCGGTGTGAGCCAGTCTGGTCTGGTTTGAGCCGGTCAAAACCGGCTCCGGCTGGTGAAAACCGGTTTGAGCCGGTCTGGTCCGGTTTGAGCCGGTCAAAACCGGTTTGTGGCCCGGTTTTAGCTGGTCTGGATGGTCTGGTCCGGTTTGCTCCGGTTTGCTCCGGCTTCAGCTGTTCTGGGTCATTCTGGTGTGGTTTCATCCGGTTTCAGCTGGTCCGGTCCGGTTTTATCCTGTCTCATCCGGTCAAAACCGGTTTTTGCCAGTCTGGTCTGGTTTGAGCCGGTCAAAAACCAGTTTCAGCCGGTCTGGTCTGGTTTGAGCCGTTCTGGTCTGGTTTGAGCCGAACAAAACTGGCTAAGGTCAGTCAAAACCGGTTTGAGCTGATCTGGTCCAGTTTGAACCAGTCAAAAGCGGCTTGTGGCCCAGTTTTAGGCGATCTGGGCCAGTCTGGTCCAATGTGATCCGATTTTAGCCCGTCAGGGCGGGTCCGATTCGGTTTGATCTGGTCTCATCCGGCCAAAACCGGTATTAGCCAGTCAAAACCGGTTTCAGTCAGTCTGGTGTGGTTTGAGCAGGTCAAAACCGGTTTGAGCCAGTCTGGTCTGGTTTGAGCCGGTCTGGTCTGTTTGGAGCCGGACAAAACCGGTTCAATCCCGTCAAAACCGGTTTCAGCTGGTTTGGTCTGGTTGAAGCCAGTCACAACCGACTCGAGCCTGTCTGAGCCGGTCTGGTCCGGTTTGATCCGGTCTAATCAGGTGAAAGACGTTTTGAGCCGGTGAAAACAGGTTTTAGCCGGTGTGGAGTGGTTTGAGCCAGTCAAAACCGATTTGAGCCGGTCAAAACCGGATTAAGCAAGTCAAAACCGGTTTGAACCGGCCTGGTCTGGTTTGAGCTGGTCAAAACCGGCTCAGGCCGGTCAAAAACGGTTTGAGCCGGTCTGGTCTGGTTTGAGTCGTTCTGGACTGGTTTGAGCCAGTCAAAACCGGCTCAGGTCTGTCAAACCGGTATGAGCCGGTCTGGTCTGGTTTGAACCGGTCAAAACCGATTTGTGGCCCAGTTTTAGCCGGTCAAAACCGGGTTCACCCGGTCTGGTGTGGATTGAGCAGATCAAAACCGGTTTGAACCGGTCTGTCTGGTTTGAGCCGGTCTGCTCTGGTTTGAGCCGGTCAAAACAGGTTCGAGCGGGTCAAAACCGGCTTGAGCCGGTTTGGTCTGGTTGAAGCCAGTCAAAAACGATACGAGCCTGTCTGAGCCAGTCTGGTCCGGTTTGATCCGGTCTAATCAGGTCAAAACCGGTTTTAGCTGGTGAAAACCGGTTTTAGCCGGTCTGGAGTGGTTTGAGCCGGTCAAAACCAGATTGAGCCAGTCAAACCTGGTTTGAACCGGTCTGGTCTGGTTTGAGCCGGTCAAAACTGGTTTGAGCCGGTCTGGCCCGGTTTTAGCTGGTCTGGGCCAGTCTGGTCCGGTTTGATCTGGTTTCAGCAGGTCTGTGCCTGTCTGGTCCGGTATGATCCGGTGTGAGTGAGTCTAGTCCGGTTTGATCCATGTCATCCAGTCAAAAGTGGTTTGAGCCAGTCTGGTATGGTTTGAGCCGGTCAAAACCGGTTTGTTGCCTGGTTTTAGCCGGTCCGGCCTGGTCTGGTCCCGTTTGCTCTGGCTTCAGCTGTTCTGGGCCGGTCTGGTGCGGTTTCAACCGGTTTGAGCCGGTCTGGTCCTGTTTTATCCTGTCTCCTCCGGTCAAAACTGGTTTGAGCCGGTCTGGTCTGGTTTGAGCCGGTCAAAACCGTTTTGAACCGGTCTGATCTGGTTTGAGCCGGTCAAAACTGGTTTGAGCCGATTTGGCCCGGTTTTAGCCGGTCTGGGCCGGTCTCATCCGGTTCTATGCGGTTTGAGCCGGTCTGGTCCAGTTTGATCTGGTCTCATCCGGTCAAAACCGGTTTCAGGCGGTCTGGTCTTGTTTGATCCGGTCTGGTGTTGTTTGAGACGGTCTGGTCTGGTTTTTATCCGGTCGAAACCTGTTTGAGCCGGTTTCCCCCGGTTTTAGCTGGTCTGGGCCGGTCTGGTCCGGTTTGATGCGGTTTGCGCTGGTCTGGGCTGATCTGGTCCGGTTTGCTCCAGCTTCAGCTGTTCTGGGTCGGTTTGGTGCGGTTTCATCCGATTTGAGCCGGTCTGGTCCGTTTTTTTCATGTCTCATCTGGTCAAAACCGGTTTGAGCCGGTCTGGTCAGGTTTGAGCCGGTCTGGTCTGGTTTGAGCCGGTCAAAACCGGTTCAGGTCGGTCAAAACTGGTTTGTTCCGGTCTGGTCTGGTTTGAGCCGGTCCAAACCGGTTTGAGCCGATTTGGCACGGTTTTAGCCGGTCTGGGCCGGTCTTTTCCGGTTTGATGCGGTTTGAGCCGGTCTGGTCCGGATCGATCCGGTCTCATCCGGTCAAAACCAGTTTGAGCTGGTCTGGTCTGGTTTGTGCCGGTCTGGTCTGGTTTGAGGCGGTCAAAACCGGTTTGTGGCCCAGTTTCAGCCGGTCTGGCCTGGTCTGGTCCGATTTGCTCTGGCTTCAGCTCTCTGCGCCAGTCTGGTGAGGTTTCATCCGGTTTGAGCCGTTCTGGTCTGGTTTTTTCCTGTCTCATCCCGTCAAAACCGGTTTGAGCCAATCTATTCTGGTTTAAGCTGGTCAAAACCGGTTTAAGCCAGTCTGGCCTGGTTTGAGACGGTCTGGTTTGAGCCGGTCAAAACCTGATTGATCTGGTTTGGCCCGGTTATAGCCTGTCTGGGCCGGTCTGGTTCGGTTTCAGCCGCTTTGAGCCAGTTTGTGCTGGTCTGGTCTGGTATGATACGGTTTGAGAAGGTCTGGTCCGGTTTGATCTGGTCTAATCTTGTCACAACCGGTTTGAGCCGGTCAGGTCTGGTTTGAGCCCGTCAAAACAGGTTTGACCCAGTCTGGTCTGGTTGGAGCCGGTAAAAATAGGTTTGAGCCGGTCTGGCATGGTTTTAGGCGGTCTGGGCCGGTCTGGTCCAGTTTGATCCGGTTTGAGCCGTTCTGGTCTGGTTTGAGCTGGTCAAAACAGGTTGGTGGGCCGGTTTTAGCCAGTCTGGTCCGGTCTGCTCCGGTTCGATGCGGTTTCATCTGGTCTGGGCCGGTCGAGTCTGGTTTGATCCGGCCAAAACCGCTTTGAGCCGGTCAAAACCGGTTTGTGGCCCAGTTTTATGCGGTCTGGGCTGGTCTGGGCCGGTTTCATCCGATTTTAGCTGGTCTGGGCCAGTCTGATACAGTTTGGTCCGATCTCATCCGGTCAAATCCGGTTTTAGCCGATCAAAACCGGTTTCAGCCGGTCTCGTGTGGTTGGAGCAGGTCCAAACCGGTTTGAGCCGGTCAAAACCGGTTTGAGCCGATTTGGCCTAGTTTTAGCCATTCTCAGCCGATTTTTTCCGGTTTGATGCGGTTTGAGCCGGTCTGGTCCGGTTTGATGCGGTCTCATCCGGTCAAAACCGGTTTGAGCTGGTCTGGTCTTGTTTGAGACGGTCTGGTCTGGTTTGAGCCGGTCGAAACCTGTTTGAGCTGGTTCGACCCGGTTTTAGCCGGTCTGTGCCGATCTGGTCCGGTTTGATGCGGTTTGCGCCTGTCTCATCGGGTTTGATCCGGTTTCAGCTGGTCTGGGCCGGTCGAGTCCGGTTTGATCCTGTCTCATCTGGTCAAAACCGGTTTTAGCCGGTCAAAACCGGTTTCAGCCGGTCTGGTGTGGTTTGAGCAGGTCAAAACTGGTTTGAGCCGGTCTGGTCTGGTTTGAGCCGGTCTGGTCTTGTTTGAGCTGGTCAAAACCGGTTCGAGCCCGTCAAAACCGTTTAAGCCGGTTTGGTCTGGTTGAAGCCAGTCACAACCGATTCAAGCCTGTGTGAGCCGGTCTGGTCCGGTTTGATCTGGTCTAATCAGGTCAAAACCGGTTTGAGCCGGTGAAAACCAGTTTTATCCAGTCTGGAGTGGTTTAAGCCGTTCCAAACCGGTTTCAGCCGGTCAAAAACCGGATTGAGCCAGTCAAAACCGGTTTGAACCGGTCTGGTCTGGATTGAACCTGTCAAAACTTGTTTGAGCCGGTCTGGCCCGGTTATAGCCGGTCTGGGACGGTGTAGTGCGGTTTGATTCTCTTTCAGCCGGTCTGGCCTGTCTGGTCCGGTTTGTTCCGGTGTGAGCCGGTCTGGTCCGGTTTGACCCGGTGTCATCCGGTCAAAACCGGTTTGAGCCAGTCTGGTCCGGTTTGTGCCGGTCTGGTCTGGATTGAGCCAGTCAAAACCGGTTTGTGGCACGGTTTTAGCCGGTCTGGGCCGGTCTGCTCCGGTTTGATCTGGTTTCAGCTGGTCTGGGCTGGTCGAGTCCGGTATGATCCGGTCAAAAACCGCTTTGAGCTGGTCAAAACCGGTTTGAGCCGGTCTGGTTTGGTTTGAGCCAGTTAATACCGGTTTGTGGCCCGGTTTTAGCTGGTCTGGCCCGGTCTGGTCAGGGTTTGCTCTGGCTTCAGCTGTTCTGGGCCGGTCTGGTGCGGTTTCATCCGGTTTGAGCCGGTCTACTCCGGTTTTATCCTGTCTCATCCGGTCAGTCCGGTTTGAGCCGGTCTGTTCTTGTTTGAGCCGGTCAAAACCGGTATGAGCCAGTCTGGTCTAGTTTGAGCCCGTCTGGTCTGGTTTGAGCCGGTCAAAACCTGATTGAGACAGTTTGGACCGGTTTTAGCCTGTCTGGGTTGGTGTGATTCGGTTTGAGCTGGTTTGAGTCCGTTTGTGCCCGTCTGGTCTGGTATGATCCGGTTTGAGAAGGTCTGGTCCGGTTTGATCCGGTTTAATCCGGTCAAAACCGGTTTGACCCGGTCTGGTATGGTTTGTGCCAGAGAAAACAGGTTCGAGCCGGTCTAGTCTGTTTTGAGCCAGTGAAAATAGGTTTGAGCTGGTTTGTCCTGGTTTTAGGCGGTCTGGCCGGTTTGGTCCCGTTTGATACGGTTTGACCCGGTCTGGTCTGGTTTGAGCCGGTCAAAACCGGTTTGAGCCAGTCTGGTCTGGTTTGAGCCGGACAAAATAGGTTTGAGCTGGTTTGGCCTGGTTTTAGGCGGTCTGGGCCAGTCTGGTCCTGTTTGATACGGTTTTAGCCGGTCTGGGCCCGTCTGGTCCGGTTTGATCCGGTCTCATCCGGTCAAAATCGGTTTCAGCCGTTCAAAATCTGTTTGACCCGGTCTGGTGTGGTTTGAGCCGGTCCAAACCGGTTCGAGCCGTTCAAAACCTGTTTGAGCTGGTCAAAACCGTACTGAACCAGTCTGGTCTGCTTTGAGCCGGTCAAAACCGGTTTGAGCTGGTCTGGTCTGGTTTGAGCCGGTCTGGTCTGCTTTGAGCCGGTCAAAACCGGCTCAGGTCGGTAGAAACTGGTTTGAGCCGGTCTGGTCAGGTTTGAACCCGTCAAAACCGGTTTGTGGCCCAGTTTTAGGCGGTCTGGGCTGGTCTCATCCGGTGTGATCCGATTTTATCCGGTCTGGGCCCGTCTGATTCAGTTTGATCCGGTCTCATCCAGTCAAAACCTGTTTTAGCCGGTCAAAACCGATTTCAGCCCATCTGGTGTGGTTTGAGCAGGTCAAAACCTGTTTGAGCCGGTCTGGTGTGTTTTGAGCCAGTCCAAACCGGTTCGAGCCGTTCAAAACCTGTTTGAGCTGGTCAAAACCGTACTGAACCGGTCTGGTCTGCTTTGAGCCGGTCAAAACCGGTTTCAGCTGGTCTGGTCTGGTTTGAGCCGGTCTGGTCTGCTTTGAGCCGGTCAAAACCGGCTCAGGTCGGTCGAAACTGGTTTGAGCCGGTCTGGTCTTGTTTGAACCCGTCAAAACCGGTTTGTGGCCCAGTTTTAGGCGGTCTGGGCTGGTCTCATCCGGTGTGATCCGATTTTATCCGGTCTGGGCCCGTCTGATTCAGTTTGATCCGGTCTCATCCAGTCAAAACCTGTTTTAGCCGGTCAAAAACGATTTCAGCCCATCTGGTGTGGTTTGAGCAGGTCAAAACCTGTTTGAGCCAGTCTCGTCTGGTTTCAGCCGGTCAAAACCGGTTCGAGCTGGTTTGGTCTGGTTGAAGCCAGTCAAAACCGATTCGAGCCTGTCTGAGCCAGTCTGGCACGGTTTGATGTGAACCGGGTTTTTCCTGTCTGGGCCGGTCTGGTCCTGTTTGATGCGATTTCAGCTGGTGTGGGCTGGTCGAGTCCGGTTTGATCCGGTCAAAACCGCTTTGAGCTGTTCAAAAATGGTTTGAGCCAGTCTGGTCTGGTTTAAGCCAGTCTGGTCTGGTTTGAGCCGGTCAAAACCTGCTCGGGTCGGTCAAAACCGGTTTGAGCCAGTCTGGTCTGGTTTGAACAGGTCAAAAAGGGTTTGTGGTCCAGTTTTCGGCGCCGTGGGCCGGTCTGGTGTGGTTTGATCCGATTTTAGCCGTTCTGGGCTGGTCTGATTGGGTTTGATCTGGTCTCATCCGGTCAAACCCGGTTTTAGCCGGTCAAAAGCGGTTTCAGCCGGTCTGGTGTGGTTTGAGCAGGTCAATACTGGTTTGAGCCAGTCTGGTCCAGTTTGAGGCGGTCTGGTCTGTTTTGAACCGGCCAAACCCGGCTCAGGCTGGTCAAAACTGGTTTGAGCCGGTCTGGGCCGGTCTGGTCCAGTTTGCACCGGCTTCAGCTCTTCTGGTCCGGTCTGGTGCGGTTTCATCCGGTTTGTGCCGGTCTGGTCCGGTTTTATTCTGTCTCATCTGGTCAAAACCGGTTTGAGCCGGACTGGTCTGGTTTGAGCCGATCAAAACCGGTTTGATCCAGTCTGCTCTGGTTTGAGCCGGTCTGGTCTCGTTTGAGCCGGTCAAAACCTGAATGAGCCGGTTTGGCCCGGTTTTAGCCTGTCTGGGCCGGTCTGGTTCGGTTTGAGCCGGTTTGAGCTGATTTGTGCCGGTCTGGTCCGGTATGATCCGGTTTGAGAAGGTCTGGTCCGGTTTCATCCGGTCTAATCCTGTCAAAACCGGTTTGAGCTGGTCAGGTCTGCTTTGAGCCGGTCAAAACAGGTTCAAGCTGGTCTGGTCTGGTTTGAGCCGGTCAAAAGAGGTTTGAGCCGGTTTGGCCCGTTTTTCGGCGGTCTGGGCCGCTGTGGTCCTGTTTGATCCGG
This sequence comes from Chlorocebus sabaeus, assembly GCF_047675955.1. Taxonomy (NCBI): domain Eukaryota; kingdom Metazoa; phylum Chordata; class Mammalia; order Primates; family Cercopithecidae; genus Chlorocebus; species Chlorocebus sabaeus. The sequence continues at coordinate 376,609 of NW_027327588.1, read as the reverse complement.
TTTGAGCCGGCCTGGTCTCGTTTTAGCCGGTCAAAACCGGTTTGAGACGGTCTGGTCTGGTTTGAGCCAGTCAAAATAGGTTTGAGCGGGTTTGGCCTGGTTTTAGGCTGTCAGGGCCTGTCTGGTCTGGAATGATCCTGTTTTAGCCGGTCTGGGCCCGTTTGGTCCGGTTTGATCCAGTCTCATCCGGTCAATATCGGTTTCAGCCGGTCAAAACCGTTTTGAGCCGGTCTCGTGTGATTTGAGCCGGTCAAAACCGGTTTGTGGGGGTCAAAACCGGTTCGAGCCGTTCAAAATCGTTTTGAGACGGTCAAAATCGGATTGAACCGGTCTGGACTGGTTTGAGCCGGTCAAAAGCGGTTCGAGCCGGTGAAAACCGGTTTGAGCCGGTTTTGTCTGGTTGAAGCCAGTCTAAACCGATTCGAGCCTGTCTGAGCCTGTCTGGTCCGGTTTGATCCGGTTTAATCAGGTCAAAACCGGTTTGAGCCGGTGAAAACAGGTTTTAGCCAGTCTGGAGTGGTTTGAGCCTGTCAAAAACAGTTTGAGCCCATCAAAACCGGATTGAGCCAGTCAAAACCAGTTTGAACCGGTCTGGTCTGGTTTGAGCTGGTCAAAACCGTTTTGAGCCGGTCTGGCCCGGTTTTAGCCGGTCTGGGCTGGTCTGGCCTGGTTTGATCCGGTTTCAGCCTTTCTGGGTCTGTGTGGTCTGGTTTGATCCGGTGTGAGCCAGTCTGGTCCAGTTTGATCCGGTGTCATCCATTCAAAACCGGTTTGAGCCGGTCTGGTCCGGTTTGAGCCGGTCTGGTCTGGTATGAGTCGGTCAAAACCTGCTCAGGCTGGTCAAAACCGGTTTGAGCCGGTCTGGTCTGGTTTGAGCCGCTCAAAACCGGTTTGTGGCCCACTTTTAGCCGATCTGGCCCCATGTGGTCCGGTTTGCTCGGGCTTCAGCTGTTCTGGGCCGGTCTGCTGTGGTTTCATCCGCTTTGAGCTGGTCTGGTCTGGTTTTATCCTGTCTCATCCGGTCAAAACCGGTTTGAGCCAGTCTCTTCTAGTTTCAGCCGCTCAAAACCGGTTTGAGGCAGTGTGGTCTGGTTTGAGCCGGTCTGGTCTGGTTTGAGCCAGTCAAAATCTGATTGAGCCGGATTGGCCCGGTTTTAGCCTGTCTGGGCCGGTCTGGTTTGGTTTGAGCCAGTTTGAGCTGGTTTGTGCCGGTCTGGTCCGGTATGATCCGGTTTGAGAAGGTCTGTACAGTTTGATCCAGTCTAATCTGATCAAAACCGGTGTGAGCCAGTCAGGTCTGGTTTGAGCCAGTCAAAACAGGTTCAAGTCGGTCTGGTCTGGTTTGAGCTGGTCAAAATAGGTTTGAGCCGGTTTGGCCCGGTGTTAGGCGGTCTGGGCTGGTCTGGTCCGGTTTGATCCGGTTTGAGCCAGTCTGGTCTGGTTTGAGCCGGTCAAAACCAGTTTGAGCCGGTCTGGTCTGGTTTGAGAAGGTCAAAATAGGTTTGAGCTGCTTTGGCCGGGTTTTAGGCGGTCTGGGCCGTTCTGGTCCAGTTTGATCCGGTTTTAGCCGGTCTGGGCCCGTCTTGTCCGGTTTGATCCAGTCTCATATGGTCAAAATCGGTTTCAGCCGGTCAAAACCGGTTTGAGCCGGTCTGGTGTGGTTTGATCCGTTCAAAACCGGTTTGATCCGGTCAAAATCGCTTCGAGCTGTTCAAAACCGGTTTGACCCGGTCAAAACCGGATTGAACCGGTCTGGTCTGGTTTGAGCCAGTCAAAACCGGTTTGAGCCGGTCTGGTCTGGTTTCAAACGGTCTGGTCGGGTTTGAGTCACTCAAAACCGGCTTAGGTCGGTCAAAACCGGTTTGAGCTGGTCTGGTCTGGTTAGAACCGGTCAAAACCGGTTTGTGGCCCAGTTTTAGGCGGTCTGGGTCGATCTGGTCTGGTGTCATCCGATTTTCACCGGTCTGGGCCGCTGATTTGGTTTGATCCAGTCTCATCTGGTCAAAGCCGGTTTTAGCGTGTCAAAACCGATTTCTGCTGGTCTGGTGTGGTTTGGTCAGGTCAAAACTGATTTGAGCCTGTCAGGTCGGGTTTGAGATGGTCAGGTCTGTTTTCAGCCGGTCAAAATAGGATTGAGCCAGTTTGGCACGGTTTTAGATGGTCTGGGCCAGTCTGGTCTGGTTTGATACGGTTTGAGCCGGTCTGGTCTGGTTTGAGCTAGTGAAAACCGGTTTGAGCTGGTCTGGTCTGGTTTGAGCCGGTTTGGTCTGGTTTGAGCAGGTCAAAACCGCTTCAAGATGGTCAAAACCGGTTTGAGCCGGTTTGGTCTGGTTGAAGCCAGTCAAAACCGATTCGAGCCTGTCTGAGCCGGTCTGGCCCGGTTTGATCCGGTCTAATCAGGTCAAAACTGTTTTGAGCCAGTGAAAACCGGTTTTAGCCGGTCTGGAGTGGTTTGAGCCGGACAAAACTGGTTTGAGCCGGTCAAAACCGCATTGAGCCCATCAAAACCGGTTTGAACCGGTCTGGTCTGATTTGAGCTGATCAAAACCGGTTTGAGCCGGTCTGGCCCGGTTTTAGCCGGTGTGGACCGATCTGGTCCGGTTTGATCCGGTTTCAGCCGGTCTGGGCCTGTCTGGTGCAGTTTGATTCGGTGTGAGCTGGTCTGGTCCTCTTTGATCCGGTGTCTTCTGGTCAAAACCGGTTTGAGCCGGTCTGGTCCGGTTTGAGCCGGTCTGCTCTGGTTTGAGCCGGTCACACCCGGTTTGTGGCCCGGTTTTAGCTGCTCTGGGCCGGTCTGGTCTGGTTTCATCCGGTTTCAGCTGGTCTGGGCCGGTCGAGTCTGGTTTGATCTGGTCCAAACCACTTTGAGCCGGTCAAAACCACTTTGAGCCGGTCTGGTCTGGTTTGAGCCGGTCTGGTCTGGTTTGAGCTGATCAAAACCGGTTAGGTCTGTCAAAACCTGTTTGGGCCAGTCTGGTCTGGTTTGAACTGGTCAAAACCGGTTTGTGGCCCAGTTTTAGGTGGTCTGGGCCAGGCTGGTCCGTTTTGATCCAATTTTAGACGGTCTGGGCTGGTCTGATTCGGTTTGATCCGGTCTCATCCGGTCAAAACCGATCTAATCTGGTGAAAATCAGTTTCAGCCGGTCGGGTGTGGTTTGAGCAGGTCAAAACCGGTTTGAGCCGGTCTGGTCTGGTATGAGCCGGTCTGGTCTGGTTTAAGACGGTGAAAACCGATTTGAGCCTCTCTGAGCCGGTCTGGTCCGGTTTGATCCGGTCTAATCAGGTGAAAACCGGTTTGAGCTGGTGAAAATCGGTTTTAGCCGGTCTGGAGTGGTTTGAGCCGGTCAAAACCGGAATGAGCCAGTCAAAACTGGTTTGAAACGGTCTGGTCTGGTTTGAGCCGCTCTGGCCTGGTTTGAGCCGGTCTGGCCCGGTTTTAGCCGGTCCAGGCCGGTCTCTTCCTGTTTGACCCAGTTTCAGCCGGTCTGGGCCTGTCTGGTCCAGTTTGATCAGGTGTGAGACGGTGTGCTCCGGTTTGAGCCGGTGTCATCCGGTCAAAACCGGTTTGAGCCGGTCTGGTCCGGTTTGAGCCAGTCTGGACTGGTTTGAGCTGGTCAAAATTGGTTCAGGCTGGTGAAAACCGGTTTGTGGCCCAGTTTCAGCCGGTCTCGGCCGGTCTGCTCTGGTTTTTTCCGGTTTCAGCTGGTCTGGGCCACTCGAGTCTGGTTTGATCTGGTCAAAACCGCTTTGAGCCGGTCAAAACCGGTTTGAGCCCGTCTGGTCTGGTTGAGCCGGTCAAAACCGGCTCAGGTCAGTCAAAACCGGTATGAGCCTGTCTGGTCTGCATTGAAACTGTCAAAACGGGTTTGTGGCCCAGTTTAAGGCACTCTGGGCCAGTCTAGTCTGGTTTGATCTGATTTTAGCCGTTCTGGGCAGGTCTGATTCGGTTTATCCGTTCTCATCTGGTCAAAACAGGTTTTAGCCGGTCAAAACCGATACGAGCCGTTCAAAACCAGATTGAGCCGCTCAAAACCGGATTGAACCGGTCTGGTCTGGTTTGAGCCGGTAAAAACCGCTATGAGCCGGTCAAAACCTGTTTGAGATGGTCTGATCTGGTTTTAGCCCTTCTGGTCTGCTTTGAGCTGGTCAAAACCGGTTTGTGGCATAGATTTAGGCGATCTGGGTCAGTCTGGTCACTTTGAAAATTCCACAAGAACATACTTAGCGAAAGGCTACTTGAGGGGAAAGCTTTAACTCTGTGAGATGAATTAACTGAACACAAAGCCGTTTCTCAGAAAGCTTCTTTCCATTTTCTAATGGAAGAGATTCACTTTTTCACCATAGCCCTCTATGGGCTTCCAAATATCACTTTGCAAATTCCACAAAAACAGTCTTAGCGAAGGGCTTCTTGAGGGGAAAGCTGTAACTCTGTGAGATGAATTACAGAACACAAAGAAGTTTCTCAGAATACTTCTTTCAAGTTTTTAAATGAAGATAATTAGTTTTTCACAATAGCCCTCTATAGAATTCCGAATATCACTTTGCAAATTAAACAAGAACAGTTTTAGCGAAAGGATTCTTGATGGGAAAGCTGTAACTCTGTGAGATGAATTAAGAGAACACAAAGCCGTTTCTCAGAACACTTCTTTCAAGTTTTTAGATGAAGATATTTCCTTTTTAACCATATCCCTCTAAGGGCTTCCAAATATCACCTTGCAAATTCCACAAGAACAGTCTTAGTGAAAGACTTCTTGAGGGGAATGCTATAACTCTGTGAGATGAAATAACAGAACACAAAGCAGTATCTCAGAAAGCTTCTTTCAGGTTTTTAACTGAAGACATTTACTTTTTCACAATAGGCGTCTCTGGGGTACCAAATATCACTTTGGAAATTCCACAAGAACAGTCTTAGTGTAGGACTTCTTGAGGGGAAAGCTGTAACTCTGTGAGATGAATTAACAGAACACAAAGAAGTTTCTAAGAAAGTTTCTTTTCAGTTTTTATCTTAGGATATTTCCTTTCTAAACATAGCCCTCTATGGGCTTCCAAATATCACTTTGCAAATTCTGCAAGACCAGTCTTAGCGAAAGGCTTCATGAGGGGAAAGCTGTAACTCTGTGAGATGAATTAACAGAACACTAAGACGTTTCTCAGAAAGCTTCTTTCCAGTTTTTAATGAAGAGATTTCCTTTTTCACCATAGCCCTAATTGGGCTTTCAAATATCACATTGGAAATTCCACAAGAGCAGACTTAACGAAAGGCTTCTTGAGAGGAAAGCTGTAACTCTGTGAGATGAATTTAGAGAACACAAAGCCGTTTCTAAGAAAGATTCTTTGCAGTTTTTAACTGATGATATTTCCATTTTCACCATAGCCCACTATGGGCTTCCAAATATCACTTTTTAAATTACAAAAGAACAGTCTTAGGGAAAGCCTTCTTGAGGTGAAAGCTGTAACTCTGTGAGATGAATTGACAGAACACAAAGCAGTTTCTCAGAAAGCTTCTTTCCAGTTTTTAACAGAATATATTTTCTATTCCACCTCAGCCCTGTATGGGCTTCCAAATGTCACTTTGCAAATTCCACAAGAACAGTCTTAGCAAAAGGCTTCATGAGAGGAAAGCTATAACTCTGTGAGAAGAATTAACAGAACACAAAGCAGTTTCTCAGAAAGCTTCTTTCCAGTTTTTAACTGAAGATATTTTCTTTTTCACCATAACCCTCTATGGGCTTCCAAATAACACTTTGCAAATTCCACAAGAACAGTATTAGCGAAAGGCTTCTTGAGGGAAAAGCTGTAACTCTGTGAGATGAATTAACAGGAAACAAAGCAGTTTCTCAGAAAGCTTCTTTCCACTTTTTAACTGAAGATATATCATTTTTCACCATAGCCCTCTATGGGCTTCCAAATATCACCTTGCAAATTCCACAAGAACAGTCTTAGTGAAAGGCTTCTTGAGGGGAAAGCTGTAACTGTGTGAGATGAATTAACAGAACACAAAGCAGTTTCTCAGAAAGGTTATTTCCAGATTTTAACGAAAGAGATTTCCTTTTTCACCATAGCCCTCTGTGGGCTTCCAAATATCTCTTTGTAAATTCCAAAAGAACAGTCTTATCGAAAGTCTTCTTGAGGGGAAAGCTGTAACTCTGTGAAATGAATTAACAGAACACAAAGCAGTTTCTCAGAAGGAATCTTTCCAGTTTTTAAATGAAGATATTTCCTATATCACCATAGACCTCTATGGGCTTCCAAATCTCACTTTGTAAATTCCGCAAGAAGAGTCTTAGCGAAAGGTTTCTTGAGGGGAAAGATGTGTCTCTGTCAGTTGAATTAACAGAACACAAAGCAGTTTTCCCAAAAGCTTCTTTTCAGTTTTTATCTTAGGATTCTTCCTTTTTCACCACATCGCCCTATGGGCTTCCAAATATCACGTTTTAAATACCACAAGAACAGTCTTAGCGAAAGGCTTCTCCAGGGGAAAGCTGTAACTCTTTTAGATGAATTAAGAGAACACAAAACAGTTTCTCAGAAAGCTTCTTTCCGGTTTTTAAATTAAGATATCAACTTTTTCAGCATAGACTTCTATAGGCTTCCAAATATCACTTTGAAAATTCCACAAGAACAGTCTTAGCAAAAGGCTTCTTGAGGACAAAGCCTTAACTCTGTGAGATGAATTAACAGAACACAAAGCCGTTTCTCAGAAAGCTTCTTTCCAGTTTTTAACTGAAGATAATTCCTTTTTCACAATATCCCTCTTTAGGCTTACAAATATCACTTTGCAAATTCAACAAGAACAGACTTAGCGAAAGACTTCTTGAGGTGAAAGATGTAACTCTGTGAGATGAATCGACAGAACACAAAGCAGTTTCTCGTAAAGCTTCTTTCCAGTTTTTAACAGAAGATATTTCCTTTTTCACCTTAGCCCTGTATGGGATTCCAAATATCACTTTGCAAATTACACTAGAACAGTCTTAGCGAAAGGCTTCTTGAGGGGAGAGCTGTAACTTTGTGAGATGAATTAACAGAACACAAAGCAGTTTCTCAGAAAGTTTCTTTCCACTTTTTAACTGAAGATATTTCCTTTTTCACCATAGCCCTCTACGCGCTTCCAAATATCACTTTCCAAATTCCACAAGAACAGTCTTAGCGAAAGGCTTCTTGAGGGGAAAGCTGTAACTCTCTGAGATGAATTAACAGAACACCAAGCCGTTTCTCAGAAAGCTTCTTTCCAGTTTTTAACTGAAGATATTTCCTTTTTCAGCATAGCCCTCTCTGGACTTCCTAATATCACTTTGCAAATTCCACAATAAAAGCATTAGCGAAAGGCTTCTTGAGAGCAAAGCTATAACTCTGTGAAATGAATGAACAGAACACAAAACAGGTTCTCAGAAAGCTTATTTCATGTTTTTAACTGAAGATATTTTCTTTTTCAACTTAACCCTCTACGGGCTTCCAAATATCACTTTGTAAATTCCACAAGAAACGCCTTAGCGAAATGCTTCTTGAGGGAAAAGCTGTAAATCGGTGAGATGAATTAACAGAACACAACGCAGTTTCTCAGAAAGCTTCTTTCCACTTTTTAACTGAAGATATTTCCTTTTTCACCCTAGCCCTCTATGGGCTTCCAAATATCACCTTGCAAATTTCTCAAGAACAGTCTTAGCTAAAGGCTTCTTGCGGGGAAAGCTGTAACTCTGTGAGATGAATTAACAGAAAACTAAGCCGTTTCTCAGAAAGCTTCTTTCCAGTTTTTAACGGAAGACATTTCCTTTTTCACCATAGCCCTCATTGGGCTTCCAAATATCACTTTGCAAATTCCACCAGAAAAGTCATAGGGAAAGGCTTCTTGAGGGAAAACCTGTAACTCTGTGTGATGAGTTAACAGAACACAAAGCAGTTTCTCAGAAAGTTCCTTCCCAGTTTTTAACGGAAGATATTTCCTTTTTCATCATAGCCCTGTATGGGCTTCCAAATATCACTTTGCAAATTCCACAAGAACAGTCTTAGCCAAAGGCTTCTTGAGGGGAAAGCTGTAACTCTCTCCGAAGAATTAACAGAACACAAAACCGTTTCTCAGAAAGCTTTTTTCCAGTTTTTATCGGAAGAGATTTCCTTTGTCACCATAGCCCTCATTGGGCTTCCAAATATCACTTTGGAAATTTCACAAGAACAGTCTTAGTGAAAGGCTTCTTGAGGGAAAAGCTGTAATTCTGTGAGATGAATTAAGAGAACACAAAGCCGTTTCTCAGTAAGCTTCTTTGCAGGGTTTAACTGAAGATATTTCCTTTTTCACCATCGCCCTCTATGGGCTTCCAAATATCACTTTTTAAATTCCACCAGAGCAGTATTAGCAAAAGGCTTCTTGAGGTGAAACCAGCAAGTATGTGAGATGCATTGACAGATCACAAAGCAGTTTCTCAAAAAGCTTCTTTCCCCTTTTTAACTGAAGACATTTCCTTTTTCACCATAGCCCTCTATGGCTTCTAAATGTCACTTTGCAAATTCCACAAGAACAATCTTAGCGAAAGGCTTCCTGAGGGGAAAGCTGTAAGTCTGTGAGATGAATTAACAGAACACAAAGTAGTTTCTCAGAAAGCTTCTTTTCAGTTTTTATCTTAGGATATTTCCTTTTTCATCATAGCCCTCTATGGGCTTCCAAATATCACTTTGCAAATTCCCCAAGAAGTGACTTAGCGAAAGGCTTCTTGAGGGGCAAGCTTTAACTCTGTGAGATAAATTAACAGAACACAAAGAAGTTTCTCAGAAAGCTTCTTTCCAGTTTTGAAATGAAGATATTTCCTGTTTCACCATAGCTCTCTCTGGGCTTCCAAATATCACTTTGCAAATTCCACAACAACAGTCTTAGCGAAAGGCTTCTTGAGGGGAAAGTTGTAGCTCTGTGAGATGAATTAACAGAACACAAAGCAGTTTCTCAGAAAGCTTTTTTCCAGTTTTTAACTGAAGATATTTCCTTTTTCACCATAGCCCTCTAAGGGCTTCCAAATATCATTTTGCAAATTCCACAAGAACAGTCTTATAGAAAGGCCTCTTCAGGGGAAAGCTGTAACTCTGAGAGATGAATTAACAGAACACAAAGCAGTTTCTCATAAAGCTACTTTCCAGTTTTTAACAGAAGATATTTCCTTTTTCACCTTAGCCCTCTCTGGGCTTCCGAATATCACTTTGCAAATTCCACAACAGTCTTAGCGAAAGGCTTCTTGAGAGGAAAGCTATAACTCTGTGAGATGAATTAACAGAACACAAAGCAGTTTCTCAGAAAGCTTCTTTTCAGTTTTTATCTTCGGATATTTCCTTTTTCACCTTAGCCGTCCATGGGCTTCCAAATATCACTTTTTAAATTACACAAGAACAGTTTTAAGGAAAGGCTTCTTGAGGGCAAAGCTGTAACTCTGTGAGATGAATTAACAGAGCACAAAGCCGGTTTTCGTAAATGTTCTTTCCAGTTTTTAACGGAATTGATTTCCTTTTTCACCTTAACCCTCTATGGGCTTCCAAATATTACCTTGCAAATTCCACAAGAACAGGCTTAGCGAAAGGCTTTTGAGGGGAAAGCTGTAACTCTGTGAGATGAATTAAGAGAACACAAAGCCGTTGATCAGAAAGCTTCTTTCCAGTTTTTAACGGAAGATATTTCCTTTCTCACCATAGCCCTCTATGGGATTCCAAATATCACTTTTTAAATTCCACAAGAACAGTCTTAGCGAAAGGCTTCTTGTTTGCAATGTTGTAACTCTGTGAGATGAATTAACAGAACACAAAGAAGTTTCTCAGAAAACTTCTTTCCAGTTTTTAACGGAAGATATTTCCTTTCTCACCATAGTCCTCTATGGGATTCCAAATATCACTTTTTAAATTCCACAAGAACAGTCTTAGCGAAAGGCTTCTTGTTTGGAATGTTGTAACTCTGTGAGATGAATTAACAGAACACAAAGAAGTTTCTCAAAAAGCTTCTTTCCAGTTTTTAACTGAAGATATTTCCTTTTTCACTTTAGCCTTCTATGGGCCTCCAAATATCACTTTTTAAATTCCACAGGAACAGTCTAAGCAAAAGAATTCTTGAGAGGAAAGCTATAACTCTCTGAGATGAATTAACAGAACACAAAGCAATTTATCAAAAATCTTTTTTTCAGTTTTTATCTTAGGATATTTCCTTTTTCACCTTAGCCCTCTATGGGTTTCCAAATATCACTTTTTAAATTCCACAAGAACAGTCTTAGAGAAAGGCTTTTGAGAAGAAAGCTGTAACTCTATGAGATGAATTAACAGAACACAAAGCATTTTCTCAGAAAGCTTCTTTCCATTTCTTAACTGAATATATTTCCATTTTCTCCATAGACCTCTATGGGCTTCGAAATATCACTTTGCAAATTCCACAAGAACAGTTTTAGCGAAAGGCTTCTTGAGGTGAAAGCTGTAACTCTGTGAGATGAATTAATAAAACACAATGCAGTTTCTCAAAAATCATCTTTCCAGTTTTTATCTGAAGATGTTTACTTTTTCACCATAGCCCTCTATGGGCTTCCAAATATCACTTTGCAAATTCCACAAGAACAGCCTTAGCGAAAGGCTTCTAGAGGGGAAAGCTGTAACTCTGTGAGATGAATTAATAGAATACAAAGCAGTTACTCAGAAAGCTTCTTTCCACTTTTTAACTGAAGATATTTTCTTTTTCACCATAGCCCTCTAAGTGCTTCCAAATATCACTTTGCAAATTCCACAAGAGCAGTCTTAGCGAAAGGATTCTCCAGGGGAAAGCTGTAACTCTGAGAGTTGAATTAACAGAACGCAAAGGAGTTTCTCAGAAAGCTTCTTTCCAGTTTTTCACTGAAGATATTTCCTTCTTTATCATAGCCCTCTATTGGCTTCCAAATATCACTTTGCAAATTCCACAAGAACAGCCTTAGCGAAAAGCTTCTTGAGGGGAAAGCTGTAACTCCGTGAGATCAATTAACGGAACACAAGGCAGTTTCTCAGAAAGCTTCTTTTCAGTTTCTATCTTAGGATATTTCCTTTTTCACCATAACCCTCTACGGGTTTCCAAATATCACGTTGCAAATTCCACAAGAACAGTCTTACCGAAAGGCTTCTTGGTGTGAAAACTATAACTCTGTGAGATGAATTAACAGAACACAAAGCAGTTTCTCAGAAAGCTTCTTTCCAGTTTTTAACGGAAGACAGTTCCTTTTTCACCATAGCCCCCTACTTGCTTCAAAATATCACTCTGCTAATTCTACCAGAACAGTCTTTGTGAAAGACTTCTTGAGGGGAAAGCTGTAACACTGTGTGATCAATTAACGGAAAACAAATCAGTCTCTCAGAACTTTTCTTTCCAGTTTTTAATGTAAGTTTTTTCCTTTTTCACCATAGTCCTCTATGGACTTCCAAATATCACTTTGGAAATCCCACAAGAAAAGTCTTAACGAAAGTCTTCATGAGGGAAAACTGTAACTCTGTAAGATGATTTAACAGAACACAAAGCAGTTTCTCAGAAAGCTTCGTTACAGTTTGTAACCGAACATATTTCGTTTTACACCATAGCCCTCTATGGGCTTCCAAATATCACATTGAATATTCCACCGGAACAGTCTTAGTGAAAGGCTTCATGAGGGGAAAGCGGTAACTCAGTGAGATGAATTAACAGAACACAAGGCAGTTTCTCTGAAAGCTTCTTTCCAGTTTTTAACGAAAGAGATTTCCTTTTTCACCATAGCACTCTGTGGACTTCCAAATATCACTTTGCCAATCACACAAGAACAGTCTTAGCGAAAGGCTTCATGAGGGGAAAACTGTAACTCTGTAAGATGATTTAACAGAAAACAAAGCAGTTTCTCAGAAAGCTTCTTTTCGGTTTTGATCTTAGGATATTTCCCTTTTTGCCATAACCCTCTATCGGCTTCCAATATCACTTTGCAAATTCCACAAGAACAGTCTCAGTGAACGGCTTCTTGACGGGAAAGCTTTAACTGTGTGAGATGAATTAACGAACAAAGCAGTTTCTCAGAAACATTCTTTTCAGTTTTTATTTTAGGACAATTTCTTTTTCACCATAGCCCTATATGGGCTTCCAAATATCACTTTGCAAATTCCACAAGAACAGAGTTAGCGAAAGGCTTCTTCAGGGGAAAGCTGTAACTCTTTGAGATGAATTAACAGAACACAAAGCAGTTTCTCAGAAAGCTTCTTTCCAGTTTTTTACTGAAGATATTTCAGTTTTCACCATAGCCCTCTAAGGCCTTCCAAATATCACTTTGCAAATTCCAAAACAACAGTCTTAGCGAAAGAATTCTTGAGGGGAAAGCTGTAATCTTTGAGATGAATTAACAGAACACAAGCAGTTTCTCAGAAATTTTCTTTTCAGTTTTTATCTTAGGATATTTCCTTTTTCCCATAGCCTTCTAAGGGCTTCGAAATATCACTTTGCAAATTTCACAAAAACAGTCTTAGCGAAAGGCTTTTTGAGGGGACAGCTGTGACTCTGTGAGATGAATTAGCAGAACGCAAGGCAGTTTCTCAGAGAGGTTCTTTTCAGTTTTTATCTTAGCATATTTACTTTTTCACCATAGCCCTCTATGGGCTTCCAAATATCACTTTGCAAATTCCACAAGAACAGTCTTAGTGAATGGCTTCTTGAGAGAAAAGCTGTAACGCAGTGAGATGAATTAACAGAACACAAAGCAGTTTCTCAGAAAGCTTCTATCCAGTTTTTAACGGAAGATATTTCCTTTTTCTGCATAGACTTCTAACGGCTTCCAAATATCACCTTGCAAATTCCACAGGAACAGTGTTAGTGAACGGCTTCTTGTGGCGAAAGCTATAACTCTGTGAGACGAATTACGAGAATACAATGCAGTTTCTCAGAAAGCTTCTTTTCGGTTTTTATCATAGGAAATTACCTTTTTCACCATAATCCTGTATGGGTTTCCAATATCACTTTGCAAATTCCACAAGAACAGTCTCAGTGAACCGCTTCTTTAGGGGAAAGCTGTAACTCTGTGAGATGAATTAACAGAACACAAAGCAGTTTCTCAGATAGTTTCTTTTCAGTTTTTCACAGAAGATATTTCCTTTTTCACCATAGCCCTGTATTGGCCTCCAGATATCACATTGCAAATTACACCAGAACAGTCTTAGCGAAAGGCTTCTTGAGGGGAAAGCTGTAGCTCTGTGACATGAATTAACAGAACACAAAGCAGACCTTCAGAAAGCTTCTTTCCAGTTTTTAACGGAAGATATTTCCTTTTTCACCATAGTCCTGTATGGGCTTCCAAATATCTCTTTGCAAATTCCACAAGAACAGTCTTAGAGAAAGGCTTCTTGAGTGAAAAGCTGTAACTCTGTGAGATCAATTAACAGAACACAAAGCAGTTTCTCAGAAAGCTTCTTTTCAGTTTTTATCTTCGGATATTTCCTTTTTCACCATAGCCCTCTATGGGCTTCCAAATATCACTTTGCAAATTCCACAAGCACAGTCTTAGCGAAAGGCTTCTTCAGGGGAAAGCTGTAACTCTGTGAGATGAATTAACAGAACACAAAGCAGTTTCTCAGAAAGCTTCTTTCCAGTTTTTTACCGGAGATATTTCCTTTTTCACCATAGCCCTCTATGGGCTTCCAAATATCCCTTTGCAAATTCCACAAGAACAGACTTAGCGAAAGGCTTCTTGAAGGGAAAGCTGTAACTCTGTGAGATCATTAACAGAACACAAAGCAGTTTCTCAGATACCTTCTTTTCAGTTTTTATCTTAGCATATTTCCTTTTTCAACCTAGCTCTCTATGGGCTTCCAAATATCACTTTCCAAATTCCACAAGAACAGTCTTAGCGAAAGGCTTCTTGAGAAAGGCTTCTTGAGGGGAAACTGTAACTATGTGAGTTGAATTAACAGAACACAAAGCAGTTTCTCAGAAAGCTTATTTTCAGTTTTTATCCTAGGATATTTCCTTTTTCACCATAGCCCTCTAGGGGCTTCCAAAAATCACTTTGCTAATTTCAAAAAAACAGTCTTAGTGAACAGCTTCTTGAGGGGAAAGCTGTAACTCTGTGAGTTGAACTAACAGAACAAAAAGCAGTTTCTCAGAAATCTTCTTTCCAGTTTTTAACGAAAGTTATTTCCTTTTTCACCTTAGCCCTCTATGGGATTCCAAACATCACTTTGCAAATTTCACAAGAACAGTCTTAGCGAAAGGCTTCTTGAGGAGAAAGCTGTAACTCTCTGAGATGAATTAACACAACACAATGCAGTTTCTCAGAAATCTTCTTTTCGGTTTTTATCTTAGGATATTTCCATTTTCACCATAACCCCCTATGGCCTTCCAAATATCACTTTGCAAATTCCACAAGAACAGTCTTAGCGAAAGACTTCTTGAGGGGAAAGCTGTAACTCTGTGAGATGAATTAACCGAACACAAAGCAGTTTCTCAGAAAGATTCTTTTCCGTTTTTATCTTAGGATATTTCCTTTGTCAGCATAGACCTGTATGGGCTTACAAATGTCACTTTGCAAATTCATCAGGAACAGTCTTAGCGAAAGGCTTCTTGAGGGGAAAGCTGTACCTCTGAGAGATGAATTAACAGACCACAAAGCAGTAACTCAGAAAGCTGCTTTCCAGTTTTTAACGGAAGATATTTCCTATTTCATCATAATCCTCTATGGGATTTCAAATATCACTTTGCAACTTCCACAAGAACAGTCTTAGCGAAAGGCTTCTTGAGGGGAAGTCTGTAGCTTTGTTAGATGAACTAACACACCACAAAGCAGTTAATCAGAAAGTTTCTTTCCAGTTTTTAACGGAAGATATTTTCTTTTCACCATATCCCTCTATGGGCTTCCAAATATCACTTTGCAGATAACACAAGAACAGTCTTAGTGAATGGCTTCTTGAGGGGAAAGCTATAACTCTGTGAGATGAATTACGAGAACAGAGCGCAGTTTCTCAGAAAGCTTCCTTTCGGTTTTTATCTTAGGATATTTTCTTTTTCGCCAGAGCCCCCTATGGGCTTCCAAATATCACTTTGCAAATTCCACAAAAACAGTATTAGGGAAAGACTTCTTGAGGGGAAAGCTGTAACTCTCTGAGATCAATTAACCAAAAAAAATAGCCGTTTCTCAGAAATCTTCTTTCAAGTTTTTAACGGAAGATATTTCCTTTTTCACCATAGCCCTCTATGGGTTTCCAAATATCACATTTCAAGTTCCAAAAGAACAGTCTTAGCGAAAGGCTTTTTGAGGAGAAAGCTTTATCTGTAAGATGAATTAAAAGACACAAAATTCTTTTTCAGAAATCTTCTTTCCACTTTTTAAGCGAAGATATTTCCTTTTTCACCATAGGCCTCTATGGGCTTCCAAATATCACTTTGCAAATATCACAAGAACAGTCTTACTGAACGGCTTTTTGAGAGGAAAGCTGTAACTCTGTGAGATGAACTAACAGAACACAAAGCAGGTTCTCAGAAAGCTTCTTTCCAGTTTTGAATGGAAGATATTTCCTTTTACACCATAGCCCTCTAAGGGCTTCCAAATAACTCTTTTCAAATTTCACAAGAACAGTCTTAGCGAAAGGCTTCTTGAGAAGAAAGCTGTAAATCTGTCAGACGAATTAACAGAACACAAAGCAGTTTCTCAGACAGCTTCTTTTCGGTTTTTATCTTAGCATACTTCCATTTTCACCATAGCCCTCTATGGGCTTCGAAATATCACTTTGCAAATTCCACAAGAACAGTCTTAGCGAAAGGCTTCTTGAGGGGAAAGATGTAACTATGTGAGATAAATTAACAGAACACAAATCAGTTTCTCAGAAAGCTTCATTCAGTTTTTACCTTAGGATATTTCCTTTTTCACCATAGCCCTCTATTTGCTCCAAATGTCACATCGCAAATTCCACAAGAACAGCCTTAGCGAAAGGCTTCTTAAGGGGAAAGCTGTAACTCTGTGAGATGAATTAACAGAACACAAAGCAGTTGGTCAGAAAGCTTCTTTCCAATTTTTAACGGAAGATAATTCCTTTTTCACCATATCCCTCTATGGGCTTCCAAATATCACCTTGGAAATTCCACAGGAACAGTCTTAGTGAACGGCTTCTTGAAAGGAGAGCTATAACTCTGTTAGATGAATTAAGAGAACACAATGCACTTTTTCAGAAAGCTTTCTTTCGGTTTTTATCTTAGCATATTCTTTTTCGCCATAACCCTCTATGGTCTTCCAATATCACTTTGCAAATTCCACAAGAACAGTCTCAGTGAACGGTTTCTTCAGGGGAAACCCGTACCTCTGTGAGATGAATTAACAGAACACAAAGTGGTTTCTCAGAAACCTTCTTTTCAGTTTTTAACGGAAGATATTTCCTTTTTCACCATAGCCCTCTATGGGCTCCCAAATGTCTCTTTGCAAACTCCACAAGAACAGTCTTAGAGAAAGGCTTCTTGAGGGGAAAGCTGTAGGTGTGTGAGATGAATTAACAGAACACAAAGCAATTTCTCAGAAAGCTACTTTTCAGTTTTTATCTTAGGATGTTTCCTTTTTCACCATGGGGCTCTATGGGCTTCCAAATATCACTTTGCAAATTCCACAAGAAGAGTCTTAGCGAAAGGTTTCTTGAGGGCAAAGCTGTAACTCTGTGAGATGAATTAACAGAAGACAAAGCAGTTTCTCAGAAAGCTTCTTTCCAGTTTTTAACAGAAGATATTTGCTTTTTTACTATATCCTTCTATGGCTTTCCAAATATTACTTTGAAATTCCACAAGAACAGTCTAAGCGAAAGGCTTTTTGAGGAGAAAGCTGTAACCCTGTGAGATGAATTAACAGAACACAAGGCAGTTTCTCAGAAAGCTTCTTTTCAGTTTTTATCTTAGGATATTTCCTTTATTACCCTAGCCCTCTATGGACTTCCATATATCACTTTGCAAATTTCACCAGAACACTCTTAGGAAAAGGCTTCTTGAGGGGAAAGCTGTAACTCTGTGAGATGAATTAAGAAGACACAAAGCAGGTTCTCAGAAAGCTTCCTTCCAGTTTTTAACGGAAGCTATTTCCTTTTTCACCGTAGCCCTCTATGGACTTCCAAATATCACTTTGCAAATTCCGCAAGAACAGTCTTAGCGAAAGGCTTCTTGAGGGTAAAGCTGTAACTCTGTGAGATGATTTAACAGAACACAAATCAGTTTCTCACAAAGCTTCTTTCCAGTTTTTCTCTTACGATATTTCCTTTTTCACCATAGCCCGCTATGGGCTTCCAAATATCACTTTGCAAATTCCACAAGAACAGTCTTAACGAAAGGCTTCTTGAGGGGAAAGCTGTAACTCTGTGAGATGAATTAACAGAGCACAAAGCAGTTTCTCAGAAAGCTTCTTTCCACTTTTTAACGGAAGATATTTCCTTTTTCACCATAGCCCTCTATGGACTTCCAAATATCACTTTGCAAATTCCACAAGAACAATCTTAGCAAAAGGCTTTTTGAGGGCAAAGCTGTAACTCTGTGAGATGAATTAACAGAACACAAAGAAGTTTCTCAGAAAGCTTCTTTCCACTCTTTAATCGAAGATATTTCCTTTTTCACTATAGCCCTCTATGGGCTTCCTATTATCACTTTGCAAATTCCACAAGAACAGTCTTAGGGAAAGGCTTCTTGAGGGTAAAGCTGTAACTCTGTGAGATGAATTAACAGAACACAAAGCAGTTTCTCAGAAAGCTTCTTTCCACTTTTTTTTTTTAATATTACATGCTTAATTTGTTTTTTATTTATATAATTTTGTGTAACAATCACTCATGAAATATCAGAATTCTTATTACTTAGTACATAAAGAATATTCAACAAATATTGTTGCAGTAGAAAGCTAGTCAAATATGAGCAGGGCAGGAGAGGGCTCCCCTCTTCCACACACCAAATGTGTTGGGAGACCCTCAGGTGATGGTCAAGGAGTTGTTAACTGTTTCTCTAAAGTAGTAATTGGTCATACCTGGTGTCAAGGAAAGGCCGGCTTCTAATAGAAAACACCTGAAATTGATCAGCAACTTCCCAATGAGATCTCAGGAGTGAGGAGAAGTAAGGCAAGATCCCGGAAGTATGCCAATGTATAAAACCCCAAATCAAGAAGTCTAGCTGTGCACTTGGCTTCTCAAGTCTCCCACTTGGCCCTCTTCCAGGTTGTACTTCCCTTCTTTTCCTTTCTGTTTTAAAGCCTTTTAATAAACCTTCTCTCCTGCTCTGAGAATTACCTCTGTCTCACTTTCTGCCTTATGCCCCTTAGTGGAATTCCTTCTGAGGAAGCAGGAATGGAGAGTGCTGCAAACCTATACAGATTCGCCGCCAATGTCTCCAGAACTCGGATGTCTTCCACAGGTAGTAACATTGCTTTCAATATTTTTCATAATTATATCATGCTAAAAAACTAAGTATAACAGTGTCAAATACAAATACAATTAAAGCTTTTTGAATTCTATTTTACTTTACAAGGTTTTTTAAAACAAGTATGATTTTTCCTGGTGCAATTAAATTATAATTCTTTTCATATTTATATTTAATCATTTTATATAGAATTATTTTATATTTCTAGTACTTATTATTCTAGTATATCTCTTTTAGCCTTAGTTTATGTCTCACTTTTATAAAAATAAGTAAAATATATATTTGATACATTACAATAACTTAGCAAAATGCTCAGGTATAATGCTATTTAAAAATTAATATACCATATTTATATAATAATGCTATAGTTTTCTCATAAAATAATAAATCTTTTAATGTTTGAAATTATAGGATGATAAGTGGTCTTTAATTTATTCCCCTTATTTGAATTTTCAGTAGTGAATATGCTCTTTCAAAAATATTTTTATGATAAATTCCAAATGCATACAATAGTGGATTACCTCTAGGTACTCATCTTTCATTTCACCAACATCAACAATTGTCCAATTCCTTTTATCTTCACTCACTTCTCCCCATTTCCCCCAACCGCATTCCTGCCACAACTGCTGACTCAAACCGTTCAAAGGATTGTTTGGTCAATCCTTTTGTAACAATTTAGTTTTGTGCTTTTCCTAAAAAATAAGTGGAAGATTATTTTTTGTTTTTTATTTTTTATTTTTTAAAATTATTTATTTCAATTTTGTGAGTATATAGTAGATGTATGTATTTATGGTGTGCATGAGATGTTCTGATTCAGGCATGCAATGAATAATAATCACAACATGTAAAATGGGGTATCCATTCTCTCAAGCATTTATCCTTTGTGTTACAAGCAATCCAATTAGACTCTTTCAGTTATTTTAAAATGCACAGTTAAATTATTACTGACTATAGTCGCCTTGTTGTGCTATCAAATACTAGATCTTATTTATTCTTTCTGTTTTTTTGTACCCATTAACCATCTCCAGCTTTGCCTCAAACCCCCACTACCCTTCCCAGCCTCTGGTAACCATGCTTCTACTCTCTATCTCCATGAGTTCAATTGTTTTGATTTTTAGATCTCACAAATAAGTGAGAACATGAAATTAGAATTATTATTAAACAGATCTCAAAATGTGACTTAGTTGCGTATCTTCTCCTCCTCTCCCTGTATCAACCTGTTTCAGCCTGGAAGCCTCTAGTGGGAAGGAGGGATGTGGTTGGTTGCTTCTTTTTTTTTTTTTTTTTTTATATATATTTTAAGTTCTAGGGTACATGTGCATAACGTGCAGGTTTGTTACATATGTATACTTGTGCCCTGTTGCTGTGCTGCACCCATCAACTCGTCAGCACCCATCAACTCGTCATTTACATCAGGTATAACTCCCAATGCAATCCCTCCCCCCTCCCCCTTCCCCATGATAGGCCCTGGTGTGTGATGTTCCCCTTCCCGAGTCCAAGTTATCTCATTGTTCAGTTCCCACCTATGAGTGAGAACATGCGGTATTTGGTTTTCTGTTCTTGTGATAGTTTGCTAAGAATGATGGTTTCCAGCTGCATCCGTGTCCCTACAAAGGACACAAACTCATCCTTTTTTATGGCTGCATAGTATTCCATGGTGTATATGTGCCACATTTTCTTAATCCAGTCTGTCACTGATGGACATTTGGGTTGATTCCAAGTCTTTGCTATTGTGAATAGTGCCGCAATAAACTTACGTGTGCATGTGTCTTTTTTTTTTTTTTTTTAAATGGTGTAGATATTTATTTCTTGCTCACATAACAACATACAGTCATTCAGGGATGTAGGCTGACTGTCATCTCCTACACAAGTCTCTTTCAAAGTCACACTTGGGGTCATTTCCATTTCGACCAGCTGGAGGAGCAAACACACAGAGAGAAGTACATATGAGTGTTTTTTATGTGCAGAAACGAGTATCACTTCTGTTCATATTGCACTGGCTGGGTCTCTCATAGCCACATCCAATTTCTAGGAAGGCTGGGAAATGCAGTCTAGCTCTATATTATAGAAAGAGAGGAAGAACCTGGATTTCAGTGTGTTGATGGTGGTCTCTGCCACACTGCCTTCTTGATCTTATCTTCTCCCATGTCTGCCCAAATTCCTTATGCCCAGTCATTGTGGTTTTCTTTCTGAATGAGCTGAACACACTAAGTTTATTTCCTTCTGGAGGCTCATTTCTGGTCAGAATGCTCTTCTATTAAGTGTGCAGAGTTCCTTCTTACATTCAATTCTCAATTTGAATGTCATCTCCAGCTTTGCCAAAGCAGTCCTTCTCATTATTCCATTTAGTCTCCTTCACAACATTTAGTATCTGATATACACTTTTAAATGGCAGGGGCTCTGTCTTGTTCACCACTGTATTTTAGAACAGAATAGGAAACTAATGAATATTTTTTGACTGAATCCTACTCTTGGAATAGTCTATCATATCTTGAGATTTTTGTTCTGATTTTATTTTATTTATTGTAGTACTCCCTTAAGCAATTTACTTAGAAGGTGTATCTGGGTGGCACACATTATGAATTCTCTTGTGGTGAAAAACTTTTTTCTCTTCCCACATAAACATTTTATTGAATAGTGTAAGATTCATGGATCACAAAGCTTTTCTCTAAATGCTAAGCATATTTTGTCCCATCTGAGTTTCTAGAGTTGCAGGTGAGAAATCTGTTTCTGATTTGTTTCTCTTGCCTTTGAAACTAGATTTTTCTCCTGTTTGAAAGCCTATAAGTAAATTTTCTTATTCTCAGACTTCGGAAATTTTACAAGGTGTAATTCCTCTATGACACTATAAGTACACTTCCCATTTGAATATGTGTATCTTTTTACAACTCAGTTTTTTCTTCTTCTTTTTGTATTTTTTGCTTCTCTTAAGTCTATTCATTTGTCTCCTGAAACTACTCCATTTTGCATATTACGTCTCCTGGATATATTCTCCATGTCTCTCATTCTTTTCACTTGTTTTGTTTCTTTGTATATTTTTGCTTTTGTGTAGTAAGATAATTCTTACTACACAAGAGTAAGATTACTTCTTCAGTTTTCAGTTGAATAAATTCTATGTTTTAGTTCTAAAACTAAATTTTTCTTTTTTTTGTCTCTCTTTTTTTTTAATTTATTTATTATTATTAAACTTCAAGTTGTAGGGTACATGTGCACAACGTGCAGGTTTGCTACATATGTATACTTGTGCCATGTTGGTGTGCTGCACCCATCAACTCGTCATTTACATCAGGTATAACTCCCAATGCAATCCCTCCCCCCTCCCCACTCCCCATGATAGGCCCCAATGTGTGATGTTCCCCTTCCTGAGTCCAAGTGATCTCATTGTTCAGTTCCCGCCTATGAGTGAGAACATGCGGTGTTTGGTTTTCTGTTCTTGTGATAGTTTGCTGAGAATGATGGTTTCCAGCTGCATCCATGTCCCTACAAAGGACACAAACTCATCCTTTTTTATGGCTGCATAGTATTCCATGGTGTATAGGTGCCACATTTTCTTAATCCAATCTGTCACTGATGGACATTTGGGTTGATTCCAAGTCTTTGCTATTGTGAATAGTGCTGCAATAAACATACGTGTGCATGTGTCTTTATAGCAGCATAATTTATAATCCTTTGGGTATATACCTAGTAATGGGATGGCTGGGTCATACGGTACATCTAGTTCTAGATCCTTGAGGAATCGCCATACTGTTTTCCATAATGGTTGAACTAGTTTACAATCCCACCAACAGTGTAAAAGTGTTCCTATTTCTCCACATCCTCTCCAGCACCTGTTGTTTCCTGACTTTTTAATGATCGCCATTCTAACTGGTGTGAGATGGTATCTCATTGTGGTTTTGATTTGCATTTCTCTGATGGCCAGTGATGATGAGCATTTTTTCATGTGTCTGTTGGCTGTATGAATGTCTTCTTTTGAGAAATGTCTGTTCATATCCTTTGCCCACTTTTTGATGGGGTTGTTTGTTTTTTTCTTGTAAATTTGTTTGAGGTCTTTGTAGGTTCTGGATATTAGCCCTTTGTCAGATGAGTAGATTGCAAAAATTTTCTCCCATTGTGTAGGTTGCCTGTTCACTCTGATGGTAGTTTCTTTTGCTGTGCAGAAGCTCTTTAGTTTAATGAGATCTCATTTGTCAAATTTGGCTTTTGCTGCCATTGCTTTTGGTGTTTTAGACATGAAGTCTTTGCCCATGCCTATGTCCTGAATGGTACTACCTAGGTTTTCCTCTAGGATTTTTATGGTATTAGGTCTAACATTTAAGTCTCTAATCCATCTTGAATTAATTTTCGTATAAGGAGTAAGGAAAGGATCCAGTTTCAGCTTTCTACTTATGGCTGGCCAATTTTCCCAGCACAATTTATTAAATAGGGAATCCTTTCCCCATTTCTTGTTTCTCTCAGGTTTGTCAAAGATCAGATGGCTGTAGATGTGTGGTATTATTTCTGAGGACTCTGTTCTGTTCCATTGGTCTATATCTCTGTTTTGGTACCAGTACCATGCTGTTTTGGTGACTGTAGCCTTGTAGTATAGTTTGAAGTCAGGTAGCGTGATGCCTCCAGCTTTGTTCTTTTGACATAGGATTGTCTTGGAGATGCGGGCTCTTTTTTGGTTCCATATGAAATTTAAAGCAGTTTTTTCCAATTCTGTGAAGAAGCTCATTGGTAGCTTGATTGGGATGGCATTGAATCTATAAATTACCTTGGGCAGTATGGCCATTTTCACGATATTGATTCTTCCTATCCATGAGCATGGTATGTTCTTCCATTTGTTTGTGTCCTCTTTGATTTCACTGAGCAGTGGTTTGTAGTTCTCCTTGAAGAGGTCCTTTACATCCCTTGTAAGTTGGATTCCTAGGTGTTTTATTCTCTTTGAAGCAATTGTGAATGGAAGTTCATTCATGATTTGGCTCTCTGTTTGTCTGTTACTGGTGTATACGAATGCTTGGGATTTTTGCACATTCATTTTGTATCCTGAGACTTTGCTGAAGTTGCTTATCAGCTTAAGGAGATTTTGGGCTGAGACAATGGGATTTTCTAAATATACAATCATGTCGTCTGCAAACAGGGACAATTTGATTTCTTCTTTTCCTAACTGAATCCCCTTGATTTCTTTCTCTTGCCTGATTGCCCTAGCTAGAACTTCCAACACTATGTTGAATAGGAGTGGTGAGAGAGGGCATCCCTGTCTTGTGCCAGTTTTCAAAGGGAATATTTCCAGTTTTTGCCCATTCAGTATGATATTGGCTGTGGGTTTGTCATAAATAGCTCTTATGATTTTGAGGTACGTTCCATCAATACCGAATTTATTGAGCGTTTTTAGCATGAAGGGCTGTTGAATTTTGTCAAAAGCCTTTTCTGCATCGATTGAGATAATCATGTGGTTCTTGTCTTTGGTTCTGTTTATATGCTGGATTATGTTTATTGATTTGCGAATGTTGAACCAGCCTTGCATCCCAGGGATGAAGCCCACTTGATCATGGTGGATAAGCTTTTTGATGTGCTGCTGAATCCGGTTGGGCAGTATTTTATTGGATTTTTGCATCGATGTTCATCAGGGATACTGGTCTAAAATTCTCTTTTTTTGTTGTGTCTCTGCCAGGCTTTGGTATCAGGATGATGTTGGCCTCATAAAATGAGTTAGGGAGGATTCCCTCTTTTTCTATTGATTGGAATAGTTTCAGAAGGAATGGTACCAGCTCCTCCTTGTACCTCTGGTAGAATTCAGCTGTGAATCCATCTGGTCTTGGACTTTTTTTGGTTGGTAGGCTATTAATTATTGCCTCAATTTCAGAGCCTACTATTGGTCTATTCAGGGATTCAACTTCTTCCTGGTTTAGTCTTGGAAGAGTGTAAGTGTCCAGGAAATTATCCATTTCTTCTATATTTTCCAGTTTATTTGCGTAGACGTGTTTATAGTATTCTCTGATGGTAGTTTGTATTTCTGTGGGGTCGGTGGTGATATCCCCTTTATCATTTTTAATTGCATCTATTTGATTCTTCTCTCTTTTCTTCTTTATTAGTCTTGCTAGTGGTCTGTCAATTTTGTTGATCTTTTCAAAAAACCAACTCCTGGATTCATTGATTTTTTGGAGGGTTTTTTGTGTCTCTATCTCCTTCAGTTCTGCTCTGATCTTAGTTATTTCTTGCCTTCTGCTAGCTTTCGAATGTGTTTGCTCTTGCTTCTCTAGTTCTTTTAATTGCGATGTTAGAGTGTCAATTTTAGATCTTTCCTGCTTTCTCTTGTGGGCATTTAGTGTTATAAATTTCCCTCTACACACTGCTTTAAATGTGTCCCAGAGATTCTGGTATGTTGTATCTTTGTTCTCATTGGTTTCAAAGAACATCTTTATTTCTGCCTTCATTTCGTCATGTACCCAGTAGTCATTCAGGAGCAGGTTGTTCAGTTTCCATGTAGTTGAGCGGTTTTGATTGAGTTTCTTAGTCCTGAGTTCTAATTTGATTGCACTGTGGTCTGAGAGACAGTTTGTTATAATTTCTGTTCTTGTACATTTGCTGAGGAGTGCTTTACTTCCAATTACATGGTCAATTTTGGAGTAGGTGCGATGTGGTGCTGAGAAGAATGTATATTCTGTTGATTTGGGGTGGAGAGTTCTATAGATGTCTATTAGGTCTGCTTGCTGCAGAGATGAGTTCAATTCCTGGATATCCTTGTTAACTTTCTGTCTCGTTGATCTGTCTAATGTTGACAGTGGAGTGTTGAAGTCTCCCATTATTATTGTATGGGAGTCTAAGTCTCTTTGTAAGGCTGTAAGGACTTGCTTTATGAATCTGGGTGCTCCTGTATTGGGTGCATATATATTTAGGATAGTTAGCTCTTCCTGTTGAATTGATCCCTTTACCATTATGTAATGGCCTTCTTTGTCTCTTTTGATCTTTGATGGTTTAAAGTCTGTTTTATCAGAGACTAGTATTGCAACCCCTGCTTTTTTTTGTTCTCCATTTGCTTGGTAAATCTTCCTCCATCCCTTTATTTTGAGCCTATGTATATCTCTGTGTGTGAGATGGGTCTCCTGAATACAGCAGACTGATGGATCTTGACTCTTTATCCAGTTTGCCAGTCTGTGTCTTTTAATTGGAGCATTTAGTCCATTTACATTTAAGGTTAAGATTGTTATGTGTGAACTTGATCCTGCCATTATGATATTAACTGGTTATTTTGCTCGTTAGTTGATGCAGTTTCTTCCTAGCCTTGATGGTCTTTACATTTTGGCATGTTTTTGCAATGGCTGGTACCGGTTGTTCCTTTCCATGTTTAGTGCTTCCTTCAGGGTCTCTTGTAAGGCAGGCCTAGTGGTGACAAAATCTCTAAGCATTTGCTTATCTGTAAAGGATTTTATTTCTCCTTCACTTATGAAACTTAATTTGGCTGGATATAAAATTCTGGGTTTAAAATTCTTTTCTTTAAGAATGTTGAATATTGGCCCCCACTCTCTTCTGGCTTGAAGAGTTTCTGCCGAGAGATCTGCTGTTAGTCTGATGGGCTTCCCTTTGTGGGTAACCCGACCTTTCTCTCTGGCTGCCCTTAAGATTTTTTCCTTCATTTCAACTTTGGTGAATCTGGCAATTATGTGTCTTGGAGTTGCTCTTCTTGAGGAGTATCTTTGTGGTGTTCTCTGTATTTCCTGGATTTGAATGTTGGCCTGCCCTACTAGGTTGGGGAAGTTCTCCTGGATGATATCCTGAAGAGTGTTTTCCAACTTGTTTCCATTTTCCCCCTCACTTTCAGGCACCCCAATCAGACGTAGATTTGGTCTTTTTACATAATCCCATACTTCTTGCAGGCTTTGTTCATTTCTTTTTCTTCTTTTTTCTTTTGGTTTCTCCTCTCGCTTCATTTCATTCATTTGATCCTCCATCGCTGACATTCTTTCTTCCAGTTGATCGAGTCGGTTACTGAATCTTGTGCATTTGTCACGTATTTCTCGTGCCATGGTTTTCGTCTCTTTCATTTCGTTTGTGAGCTTCTCTGCATTAATTACTCTAGCCATCAATTCTTCCACTTTTTTTTCAAGATTTTTAGTTTCTTTGCGCTGGGTACGTAATTCCTCCTTTAGCTCTGAGAAATTTGATGGACTGAAGCCTTCTTCTCTCATGTCGTCAAAGTCATTCTCTGTCCAGCTTTGATCCATTGCTGGCGATGAGCTGCGCTCCTTTGCCGGAGGAGATGCGCTCTTATTTTTTGAATTTCCAGCTTTTCTGCCCTGCTTTTTCCCCATCTTTGTGACTTTATCTGCCTCTGGTTTTTAACGGAAGATATTTCCTTTTTCACCATAGCCCTCTATGGGTTTCCAAATATCACTTTGCAAATTTCACAAGAACAGTCTTAATGAACGGCTTCATGACGGGAAAGCTGTAACTCTGTGAGATAAATTAACAGAACACAAAGCAGTTTCTCAGAAATCTTGTTTCCAGTTTTTAACGAAAGATATTTCCTTTTTCACCATACCCCCATGGGCTTCGAAACATCACTTTTCAAATTCCACAAGAACAGTCTTAGAGAAGGCTTCTTGAGGAGAAAGGTGTAACTCTGTGAGATGAATTACCAGAACACAAACAGTTTCTCAGAAAGCTTCTTTTCGGTTTTTATCTTAGGATATTTCCATTTCCACCATAGCCCTCTATGGGCTTCCACATATCACTTTGCAAATTCCACAAGAACAGTCTTAGCGAAAGGCATCTTGAGGGGAAAGCTGTAAATCTGTGAGATGAATTAACAGAACAAAAAGCAGTTTCTAAAAAACATTCTTTCCAGTTTTTAACGGAAGATATTTCCTTTTTCATCATAGCCCTCTATGGGCTTCCAAATATCACCTTGAAATTTCCACAAGAACAATCTTAGTGAACGGCTTCTTGAGGGGAATACTATAACTCTGTGAGATGAATTAAGAGAAGATAAAGCAGTTTCTCAGAAAGCTTCTTTTCAGTTTTTATTTTAGAATATTTCCTTTTTGCCATAACCCTCTAGGGGCTTCTAAAATAACTTTGCAAATTCCACAAGAACAGTCTTAGCGAAAGGCTTGTTGAAGAGAAAGCTGTAACTCTGTGAGATGAATTAACAGGATACAAAGCACTTTCTCAGAAAGCTTCTATCCAGTTTATAACGGAAAATATTTCCTTATTCACCATAGCACTCTATGGCCTTCTAAATACCACTTTCGAAATAACACAAGAACAGTCCTAGTGAAAGACTACTTGAGGGGAAAGCTGTAACACTGTGAGATGAATTAACAGAACACAAAGCAGTTTCTCCGAAAGCTTCTATCCAGTTTTTAAATGAAGATATTTCCTTTTTCCTCATAGCCCTCTATGAACTTCCAAATATCAGTTTGAAAACTCCTCAAGAACAGTCTTAGTGATCGACTTCTTGAGGGGGAAGCTATAACTCCGTGAGATGAGTTAAGAGAACACAATGCAGTTTCTCAGAAAGTTTCTTTGCGGTTTTTATCGTAGGATATTTCCTTTTTCAACATAGCCCTCTATGTTCTTCCAAATATCACCTTGCAAATTCCACAAGAACACTCTTAATGAATGGCTTCTCCAGGGGAAAGCTGTAACTCTGTGAGATGAAATAACAGAACACAAAGAAGTTTCTCAGAAAGATTCCTTCCGATTTTTAATGGAAGTTATTACCTTTTTCTCCAAAGCCCTCTACGGGTTTCCAAATGTCACTTTGCAAATTCCAGAAGAACAGTCTTAGGGAAAGGCTCCTTGAGGGGAAAGCTGTAACTCTGTGAGATGAATTAACAGAACACAAAGCAGTTTCTCAGAAAGCTTCTTTCCAGTTTTTAACGGAAGATATTTCCTTTTTCTCCATAGCCCTCTAAGGTTTCTAAATATCACTTTACAAATTCCACAAGAACAGTCTGAGCGAAAGTATTCTTGAGGGGAAAGCTGTAACTCTGTGAGATAAATTAACAGAAAACAAAGCAGTTTCTCAGAAAGCTTCTTTCCAGTTTTTAACTGAAGATATTTCATTTTTTACCATGGCTCTCTATGAGCTTCCAAATATCACTTTGCAAATTCCACAAGAACAGTCTTAGCGAAAGGCTTATTGAGGAGACAGTTGTAACTCTGTGAGATGAATTAACAGGACACAAAGGACTTTCTCGGAAAGCTTCTTTACAGTTTATAATGGAAGACATTTCCTTATTTACCATAGCCCTCTATGGCCTTCCAAATACCACTTTCCAAATGACACAAGAACAGTCCTAGCGAAAGACTTCTTGAGGGGAAAGCTGTAACTCTGTGAGATGAATTAACAGAACACAAAGCAGTTTCTCAGAAAGTTTCTTTCCAGTTTTCAACTGAAGATATTTCCTTTTTAACCGTAGCCCTATATGGGCTTCTAAATATCTCTTTGCAAATTCCACAAAAACAGACATAGTAAAGTTCTCCTTGAGGGGAAAGCTGTATCTCTGTGAGATGAATTAAAAGAACACAAAGCAGTTTCTCAGAAAGCTTCTTTCCAGTTTTTAACGGAAGATATTTCCTTTTTCACCAAAGCCCTCTATGGGCTTCCAAATATCACTTTGCAAATTCCACAAGAACAGTCTTAGCGAAAGGCTTCTTGAGGAAAAAGCTGTACGTATGTGAATTGAATTAACAGAACACAAAGCAGTTTCTCAGAAAGCTTCTTTCCGTTTTTAAACGGAAGACAATTCCTTTTCCACCATAGCCCTCTCTGGGCTTCCAAATATCATATTGCAGATCCCACAAGAACAGTCTTAGCGAAAAGCTTCTTGAAGGGAAAGCTGTAACTCTCTGAGATGAATTAACGGAATAAAAAGCAGTTTCTCAGAAAGCTTCTTTCCAGTTTTTAACGGAGGATATTTCCTTTTTCACCATAGCCCTCTATGGGCTTCTAAATATCACGTTCTAAATTCCACAAGAACAGTCTTAGCGAAAGGCTTCTTGAGTGGAAAGCTCTAGCTCTGTGAGATGAATTAACAGAACACAAAACAGTTTCTCAGAAAGCTTATTTTCAGTTTTTATATTAGGCTATTTCCTTTTTCAACGTCGACCACTGTAGGGTTCTAAATATCACTTTCCAAATTCCACAAGAACAGTCTTAGGGTAAGGCTTCTTGACGGGAAAGCAGTAACTCTGTGAGACGAATTAACAGAACACAAGGCAGTTTCTCAGAAATCTTCGTTCCAGTTGTTAACGGCAGTTATTTCCTTTTACACCATAGCCCTGTATGGGCTTCCAAATATCACTTTGCAAATTTCACAAGAACAGTCTTAGCGAAAGGCTTCTTGGGGGAATGCTGTAACTCTGTTAGATGAATTAACAGAACACAATACAGTTTCCCAGAAAGCTTCTTTCCACTTTTTAATGGAAGATATTCCCTTTTTCACCATAGCCCTCTATGGGCTTCCCAATATCACTTTGCAAATTCCACAAGAACAGTCTTAGCGAAAGGCTTCTTGAAAGGAAAGCTGTAACTCTGTGAGCTGAATTAACAGAACACAAAGCAGTTCCTCAGAAAGCTTCTTAGGGTTTTTAACTGAAGATATTTCCTTTTTCACCATAGCCCTCTATTGGCTTCAAATTTATCACTTTGCAATTCCACAAGAATTGTCTTAGCGAAAGGCTTCTTGAGGGGAAAGCTGTAACTCTGTGAGATGAATTAACAGAACACAAAGTAGTTTCTCAGAAAGCTTCTTTCCAGTTTTTAATGGAAGATATTTCCTTTCTCAGCAAAGCCCTCTATGGGCTTCCAAATATCACTTTGCAAATTCTGCAAGAACTGTCTTAGCGAAAGGCTTCTTGAGGTAAAAGCTGTAAGTCTGTGAAATGAATTGACAGAACACAAAGCAGTTTCTCAGAAAGATTCTTTCCAGTTTTTAACTGAAGATATTTCATTTTTCACCATAGCCCTCTCTGGGCTTCCAAATATCACTTTGCAAATTCCACAAGAACAGTCTTAGCGAAAGACTTCTCAAGGGGAAAGCTGTAACTCTGTGAGATGAATTAACAGAACACAAAGTAGTTTCTCAGAAAGCTTCTTTCCAGTTTTTAACGGAGGATATTTCCTTTTTCACCGTAGCCCTCTATGGGCTTCTAAATATCACGTTCTAAATTGCACAAGAACAGTCTTAGTGAAAGGCTTCTTGAGAGGAAAGCTGTAACTCTGTGAGATGAATTAAGAGAACACAAAGCAGTTTTTCAGAAAGCTTATTTTCAGTTTTTATCTTAGGTTATTTCCTTTTTCACCGTAGACCTCTGTAGGCTTCTAAATATCACTTTCCAAATTCGACAAGAACATTCTTAGGGAAAGGCTTCGTGAGGGGAAAGCTGTAACTTTGTGAGATGAATTAACAGAACACAACGCAGTGTCTCAGAAAGCTTCTTTCCCGTTTTAAACCGAAGATATTTCCTTTTCACCATAGCTCTCTATGGCCTTCGAAATGTCACTTTGCAAATTCCACAAGAACTGTCATAGCGAAAGGCTTCCTCAGGGGAAAGCTGTAACTCTGTGGGATGAATTCACAGATCAGAAAGCTCTTTCTCAGAAAGCTTCTTTCTCACTTTTATGGCGGATATTTCCTTTGGCCCTATAGTCTTCAAAGGGAACCGAATTATCCCTTCTCAGATTCCACAGAAATAAGGTTAGCAAACAGCTCTATGACATATAGCTGTCACTCAGTGAGTGGAAGTCACATATCACACAGCAGTTTCTCAGAAATGTTCTTTTCAGTTTTTATCTTAGGATATTTCCTTTTTCACCATAGCCCTCTATGGGCTTACAAATACCACTCTGCAAATTCCACAAGAACATTCTTACCGAAAGGCTTCTTAAGGGGAAAGCTGTAACTGTGTGAGGTGAATTAACAGAACACAAAGCAGTTTCTCAGAAAGCTTCTTTTCAGCTTTCATCTTAGGATATTTCCTTTTTCACCATAGCCCTATAAAGGCTTACAAATATCACTATGAGTATTACACAAGAAGAGTCTTAGCAAAAGTCTTTTTGTGGGTAAAGCTGTAACTCTTTGAGATGAATTAACAGAACACAAAGCAGTTTCTTAGACAGCTTCTTTCCATTTTTTAACTGAAGACATTTCCCTTTTCACCACAGCCGTCTATGGGCTTCGAAATATCACTTTGCAAATTCAAAAAGAACAGTCCTAGGGAAAGGCTTCTTGAGTGGAATGCTGTAACTCTGTGAGATGAATTAACAGATCTCAGAGAAGTTTCTCAGAAAGCTTCTTTCTCACTTTTAGCAGCAGATATTTCCTTTGGCCCTATAGTCTTCAATGGGATCCAAAATAACAGTTCTCCGATTCCATAGAAATAAAGCTATCAAACAGCTCTAGGAAATACAGCTGTAACTCAGTGAGTGGAAGTCACATAATACTAAACCGTTTCTCAGAAAGCCTCTTTCAGTTTTTAACTGAAGCTATATCCTTTTTCACTGTAGCCCTCTATGGGCTTCAAAATATCACTTTGAAAATACAGCAAGAACAGTCTTAGCAAAAGGCTTCTAGAGGGGAAAGCTGTAACTCTGTTAGGTGAATTAAAAGAACACAAAGCAGTTTCTCAGGAATGTTCTTTACAGTTTTTATCTGAAGATATTTCCTTTTCTCCATAGCGCTCTATGGTCTTCCAAATATCACATTTCAAATTCCACAAGAACAGTCTTAGCGAAAGACTTCTTGAGGGGAAAGCTGTAAGTCTGTGAGATGAATTAAAAGAACACAAAGTAATTTCTCAGAGAGCTTCCTTCCAGTTTTTATCTGAGGATATTTCGTTTTCACCATAGCTGTCTATTGGCTTCCAAATATCATTTTTCATATTGCACAAGAATAATCTCAGCGAAAGGCTTCTTGAGGGGAAAGCTGTAACTCTGTGAAATGAATTCGCAGATCACAAAGAAGTTTCTCAGAAAGCTTCTTTCTAACTTTTAGCGGTGGATATTTCCTTTGGCCCTTCAGTCTTCAAAGGGATCCGAAGTAAGAGTTCTCAGATTCCACAGAAATAAGGCTGCCAAACAGCTCTACGAAATACAGCTGTAACTCAGTGAGTGGAAGTCATATATCACAAAGCAGTTTCTCAGAAAGCTTCTTTTCAGTTTTTAACTGAAGATATATCCTTTTTCACTATAGGTCACTATGAGCTTCCAAATATCACTTTGCATATTCCACAAGAACTGTCTTAGCAAAAGGCTTCTTGAGGGGAAACCTATAACTCTGTGAGATGGATTAACAAAACACAAAGCAGTTTCTTAGAAAGGTTCTTTTCAGTTTTTATCTTAGGATATTTACGTTTTCACCATCGACTTCTATAGGCTTACAAATATCACTTTGCAAATTCCACAAGAACAGTCTTAGAGAAAGGCTTCTAGAGGGGAAAGCTGAAACTCTGTGAGGTGAATTAACAGAATACAAAGCAGTTTCTCAGAAAGTTTCTTTCCAGTTTTTAACTGAAGATATTTCCTTTTTCACCATAGCCCTCTATGGACTTTCAAATATCCCTTTGCAAATTCCACAAGAACTGCCTTAGCGAACGGCTTCTTGAGGGTAAAGCTGAAACTCTGTCAGATGAATTAACAGAACACAAAACAGTTTGTTCGAAAGCTTCTTTCCAGTTTTGATCCGAGGACATTTCCTTTTACACCATAGCCCTCTCACGGCTTCCAAATATCACTTTGCAAATTCCACAAGAACCGTCTTAGCGAAAGACTTCTGGAGGGGAAAGCTGTAACTCTGCGAGAAGAATTAACAGAAAACAAAGCAGTTTCTCAGAAAGCTTCTTTCCAGTTTTTAATTGAAGATATTTCCTTTTTCACCATATCCCTCCATGGGCTTCCAAATATCACATTGCAAATCCCACAAGAACAGTCTTAGCGAAATGCTTCTTGAGGGGAAAGCTGTAACTCTGTGAGATGAATTAACAGAACACAAAGTAGTTTCTCAGAAAACTACTTTCCAGTTTTTATGTGAGGAAATTTCCTTTTTAAAGGTACCCCTCTAAGGGCTTCCAAATATCACTTTGTAAACTCCACAAGAAGAGTCTTATCGAAAGGATTCTTGATAGGAAAGCTGTAACTCTGTGTATGAATTAACAGAACACAAAGCAGTTTCTCAGAAAGCTTCTCTCCAGTTTTTAACTGAAGATATTTCCTTTTTCACCATAGCGCTCTATGGGCTTCCAAATATCTCTTTGGAAATTCCAGAAGAACAGTCTTAGTGAAGGGCTTCTTGAGGGTAGAGCTGTAATACTGTGAGATGAATTAAGAGAACACAAAGCAGTTTCTCAGAAAGCTTCTTTCCAGTTTTTATGTGTGGAAATTTCCTTTTTAACCGTACCCCTCTATGGGCTTCCAAATATCACTTTGTAAACTCCACAAGAACAGTCTTAGCAAAAGGATTCTTGATAGGAAAGGTGTAACTCTGTGTATGAATTAACAGAACACAAAGCAGTTTCTCAGAAAGCTTCTCTCCAGTTTTTAACTGAAGATATTTCTATTTTCACCATAGCCCTCTATGAGCTTCCAAATATCATTTTGCAAATTTCACAACAACAGTCTTAATGAACGGCTTCTTGAGGGGAAAACTATAACTCTGTGAAATGAATTAACGGTACGCAAAGCAGTTTCTCAAAAAGCTTCTTTTCAGTTTTTATCTTAGGATATTTCCTTTTTCACCATAGCCCCCTATTGTTTTCCAAATATCACTTTGCAAATTCCACAAGAACAGTCTTACGAAAGGCTTCTTGAGGGGAAACTGTAGCTCTGTGAGATCAATTCACAGATCACAAAGAAGTTTCTCAGAAAGCTTCTTTCACACTTTTAGCGGAGGATATTTCCTTTGGACCTATAGTCTTCAAAGAGATCCGAAGTAACATTTCCCAGATTCCATAGAAATAAGACTAGCCAACAGTTCTACGAAATACAGCTGTATCTCAGTGACAGGAAATCACATATCACAAAGCAGTTCCACAGAAAGCTTCTTTTCACTTTTTAACTGAAGCTATATCCTTTTTCACCATAGCGATTTATGGACTTCCAAAGACCACTTTGCAAATTCTACAAGAACAGTCCTGGTGAAAGGCTTCTTGAGGGGAAAGCTGTAACTCTGTGAGATGAACTAAGAGAACACAAAACCGTTTCTCAGAAAGCTTCTTTCCAGTTTTTTTTTTATTTTTATTTTTTTATTTTATTTTTTTTTTTTAATTTTTATTTTTAATTTATTTATTATTATTAAACTTCAAGTTGTAGGGTACATGTGCACAACGTGCAGGTTTGCTACATATGTATACTTGTGCCATGTTGGTGTGCACACGTATGTTTCTTTCCAGTTTTTAACTGAAGATATTTCCCTTTTCACCATAGCCCTCTATGGGCTTCCAAATATCAATTTGAAAATAACACAAGATCAGTCTTAGTGAACGGCTTTTTGTTCGGAAAGCTGTAACATTCTGAGATGAATTAACAAAACACAAAGCAGTTTCTCAGAAAGCTTCTTTTCAGTTTTTATCTTAAAATATTTCCTTTTTCACCATAGTTCTCTAAGCACTTCCAAATATCACTTTGCAAATTTCACAAGAACAGTCTTAGTGAATGACTTCTTGAGGGGAAAGCTGTAAGTCTGTGAGATGAATTCGGAGAACACAAAGCAGTTTCTCAGAAACGTTCTTTCCACTTTTTAACTGAAGATATTTCCTTTTTCCCCATAGCACTCTATGGGCTTCCAAATATCACTTTGCAAAATCCACGAGAACAGTCTTAGTGAACGGTTTCTTGAGGGGAAAGCTGTAAGTCTGTGACATGAATTCAGAGAACACAAAGCAGTTTCTCAGAAATTCTCTTTTCAGTTTTTATCTTAGGATATTTTCTTTTTAACCATAGATTTCTATGGTTTTCCAAATATCTTTTTCCAAATTCCACAAAAACAGCTTTAGTGAAAGTTTTCTTGAGGGGAAAGCAGTAATCCTGTGAGATGAATTAACAGAACACAAAGCAATTTCTCAGAAAGCTTCTTTCCAGTTTTTATCTGAAGATATTTCCTTTACATCATGGTCCTCTCTAGGCTTCCAAATATCACTTTGTAAATTCCAAAAGAACAGTCTTACTGAACGACTTCTTGAGGGGAAAGCTGTAATTCTATAAGATGAATTAACACAACACAAAGTCGTTTCTCAGAAAGCTTCTTTTCAGTTCTTTCTTAGGAAACTTCTTTTTCACCACAGCCCTCTATGGGCTTCCAAATGTAACTTTGCAAATTCCAAAAGAACAGTCTTAGCGGAATGCTTCTTGAGGGGAAAGCTGTAACACTCTCAGATGAATTAACAGAACACAAAGCAGTTTCTCAGAAAACTTCTTTCCAGTTTATAACTGAAGATATTTCCTTTTTCGCCATAGCCCCCTATGGGTTTCCAAATATCACTTTGAAATTTCCACAAGAACGGTCTTAGTGAACGGTTTCTGGAGGGAAAGCTGTAACTGTGTGAGATGAATTAACAGAACACAAAGCAGTTTCTCAAGAAGCTTCTTTCTAGTTTTCATCTGAGGACATTTCCTTTTTCACCATAGCCCTCTATGGGCTTCCAAATTTCACTTTGCAAATTCCACAAGAACAGTCTTAGCGAAAGACTTCTTGAGGGGAAAGCTGTAACTCTGTGAGATGAATTAACAGAAAACAAAGCAGTTTCTCAGAAAGCTTCTATACAGATTCTAACTGAAGATATTCCTTTTTTCACCATAACCCAATATGGGCTTCCAAATATTACTCTGCGAATTACACAAGAACAGTCTTAGCGAAAGGCTTCTTGAGGGTAAAGCTGTTACTCTGTAAGATGAATTAACAGAACACTAAGCAGTTTCTGAGAAAGCTTCTTTTCAGTTTTTATCTTAGGATATTTCCTCTCTCACCGTAGCCCTCTATAGGCTTCCAAATATCACTTTGCAAATTTCACAAGAACAGTCTTAGCGAAAGGCTTCTTGAGGGGAAAGCTCTAACTCTGTGAGATGAATTAACAGAACAGAAAGCAGTTTCTCAGAAAGCTTCTTTCCAGATTTTAACTGAAGATAATTCGTTTTTCAGAATAGCCCTCTATGGGCTTCTAAATACTACTTTGCAAATTCCACAAGAACAGACCTAGTGAAAGGATTCTTGAGGGAAAAGCTGTAACTCTGTGAGTTGAATTAACAGGACACAAAGCAGTTTCTCAGAAAGCTTCTTTTCAGTTTTTAACTGAACATATTTTCTTTTTCACCATAGCCCTCTATGGGCTTCCAAATATCACTTTGCAATTTCAAGAAGAACAGTCTTTGCGGAGGGCTTCTGGAGGGGAAGATTTTAACTCTGTGAGATGAATTAAGAGAACACAAAGCAGTTTCTCAGAAATCTTCTTTCCAGTTTTTACCGTAAGATATATCCTTTTCCACCGTAGCCATTTACGGGCTTCCAAATATCACTATGCAAATTCCACAAGAACAGTCTTAGTGAAAGACTTCTGGAGGGGCAAGCTGTAACTCTGTGAGATGAATTAACAGAACACCAAGCCGTTTCTCAGAAAGCTTCTTTCCAGTTTTTAACGGAAGATATTTCCTTTTTCACCATAGCCCTCTATGGGTTTCCAAATATCACTTTGCAAATTTCACAAGAACAGTCTTAGTGAACGGCTTCTTGAGGAGAAAGCTGAAACTCTGTGAGATGAACTAACAGAACACAAAGCAGTTTCTCAAAGAGCTTCTTTTCAGTTTTTAGCGGAAGATAATTACTTTTTCACCATAGCCCTCTATGTGCTTCCAAATATCACTTTGCAAATTCCACAAGAACAGTCTTAACGAAGGTCTTCTGGAGGGGAAAGTTGTAACTCTGTGAGATAAATTAACAAAACAGAAAGCAGTTTCTCAGAAAGCTTCTTTCCAGTTTTTAACTGAAGATATTTCCTTTTTCACCATAGCCCTCTAGGGGTTCCAAATATCACTTTGCAAATTCCACAAGAATAGTCTTAAGGAAAATATTCTGGAGGGGAAAGCTGTAACTCTGTGAGATGAATTAACAGAACACAAAACAGTTTCACAGAAACCTTCTTTCCAGTTTTTAACTGAAGAAATTTCCTTTTTCACCATAGCGCACTATGGGCTTCCAAATATGACTTTGCAAATCGCACAAGAACAGTCTTAGCGAAAGGCTTGTTGAGGGGAAAGCTGTAAATCTGTGAGATGAATTAACAGAACACAAGGCAGTTTCTCAGAAAGCTTCCTTTAAGTTTTAATCTTAGGTAATTTCCTTTTTCACCACAGCCCTCTATGGGCTTCCCAACATCACTTTTCAAATTACACAAGAACAGTCTCAGCGAAAGGCTTCTTGAGGGGAAAGCTGTAACCCCGTGAGTTGAGTTAACAGAACACAAAGCAGATTCTCCGAAGGCTTCTATTCAGTTTTTATCTTAGAATATTTCCTTTTTCACCATAGCCCTGTAAGGGCTTCCAAATATAACTTTGCAAATTCCACATGAAAAGTCTTAGTGAAAAGCTTCTTGAGGGGAAGCTGTAACTCTCTGAGATGAATAAATAGAACACAAAGCAGTTTCTCAGAAAGCTTCTTTCCAGTTTTTAAAGGAAGATATTTCCTTTTTCACCATAGCCGTCTATGGGCTTCCAAATATGACTTTGAATATCTCACAAAAACATTCTTAGCGAAGGCTTCTTGTGGGGAAAGCTGTAACTCGGTCAGATGTTTAATTAACAGAACACACGGCAGTTTCTCAGAAAGCTTCTTTTCAGTTTTTAACTGAAGATATTTCCTTTTTCATCATAGCCCTCTATGAGCTTCCAAATATCACTTTGCAAATTCCAAAGTAACAGTCTTAGCGAAAGGCTTCTGGAAGGGAAACCTGTAACTGTGTGATGAATTAACAGAACACAAAGCAGTTTCTGTGAAAGCTTCTTTTCAGTTTTTATCTTAGGCTATTTCCTTTTTCACCATAGCCCTGAATGGGCTTGGAAATATCACTTTGCAAATTCCAAAACAACAGTCTTAGCGAAAGCTTTCTGGAGGGGAAAGATGTAACTCTCTGAGATCAATTAACAGAACACAAAACAGTTTCTCAGAATGATTCTTTCCAGTTTTTAACGGAAGATATTTCTTTTTTCACCATAGCCCTCTATGGGCTTCCAAATAACACTTTGGAAATGCCACAAGAACAGTCTTAGCAAAAGACTTCTTGAGGCGAAAGCTGTAACTCTGTGAGATATATTAACAGAACACAAAGCAGTTTCTCAGAAAACTTCTTTCCAGTTTTTAACTTAAGATATTTCCTTTTTCACCATAGCCCTCAATGGGCTTCCAAATATCACTTTGCACATCCCACAAGAACAGTCTTAGCGAAAGTCTTCTTAAGGGGAATGCTCTAGCCCTTTGAGATTATTCAAAAGGACACAAAGCAGTTTTTCAGAAAGCTTCTTTTCAGTTTCTATCTTAGGCTATTTCCTTTTTCACCATAGCCCTCTACGGTCTTCCAAATATCACCTTGTAAATTCCACAAGAACAGTCTTAGCGAAAAACTTCTGGAGGGGAAAGCTCTAATTCGGTGAGATGTATTAACAGAAAACACGCCAGTTTCTCATAAAGCTTCTTTCCCCTTTGTAACAGGAGATATTTCCTTTTTCACCATAGCCCTCTATGGGTTACCAAATATGAATTTGCAAATTGCACAAGAAGAGTCTTAGTGAATGGCTTCTTGAGGGGAAAGCTCAAACTCTGTGAGATGAACTAACAGAACACAAAGCAATTCTCAGAAAGCTTCTTTTCTGTTTTTAACGGAAGATATTCCCTTTTTCAACATATCCCTCTATGGGCTTCGAAATTTCTCTTTGCAAATTCCACAAGAACAGTCTTAGCCAAAGACTTCTGGAGGGGAAAGCTGTAACTCAGTGAGATGAATTAACAGAACACAAAGCAGTTTCTCAGAAAGCTTCTTTCCAGTTTTTAAGGGAAGATATTTCCTTTTTCACAATAGCCATCTATGGGCTTCCAAATATCACTTTGCAAATTCCACAAGAACAGTCTTAGTGAACGGCTTCTTGAGGGGAAAGCTGTAAATCGGTGAGATGAATAAACAGAACACAAAGGAGTTACTCAAAAAGCTTCTTTCCAGGTTTTAACTAAAGATATTTCCTTTTTCGCCATAGCCCTCTATGGGCTTCCAAAATCACTTTGCAAATTCCACAAGAACAGTCTTAGCGAAAGGCTTCTGGAGAGCAAAGCTGTAATTCTGTGAGATAAATTAACAGAACACAAAGCAGTTTCTCAGAAATCTTCTTTCCAGTTTTCATCTTAGGATATTTCCTTTTTCACCATAGCCCTCTATGGGCTTCCAAATATCACTATGCAAATCCCACAGGAACTGTCTTAGCGAAAGGCTTCTTGTGGAGTGGCTTCTTGAGGGGAAAGCGGTAACACTGGGAGATTAACTAACAGAACACAAAGCAGTTTCTCAGAAAGTTTCTTCTCGGTTTTTATCTTAGGATATTTCCTTTTTCACCTTAGCCATCTATGGGCTTCCAATTATCACTTTGCAAATTCCACAAGAACAATCTTAGCAGAAGGTGTCTTCAGGGGAAAGCTCTAATTCTTTGAGATGAATTAACAGAACACACAGCAGTTTCTCAGAAAGCTTCTTTTCAGTTTATAACTAAAGATATTTCCTTTTTCACTGTAGCCCTCTATGGGCTTCCAAATATCACTTTGCAAATACCACAACAGCAGCCTTAGCGAAAGGCTTCTTGAGGGTAAAGCTGTAACTCTGTGAGTTGAATTAACAGAAAACAAAGCAGTTTCTCAGAAAGTATTTTTTAAGTTTTTATCTTCGGATATTTACTTTTTCACCATAGTCTTCTAAGGGCTTCAAAATGTCACTTGGCAAATTCCACAAGAACAGTCTTAGTGAACGGCTCCTTGAGCGGAAAGCTGTAACTCTGTGAGATGAACTAACAGAAGAGAAAGCAGTTTCTCAGAAAGGTTCTTTTCGGTTTTTATCTTAGGATATTTCCATTTTCACCATAGCCATCTATGGGATTCCAAATATCACTTTGCAATTCCCCAACAACAGCCTTAGAGAAAGGCTTTCTGAGGGGAAAGCTACAACTCTGTGAGATGAATTAACAGAACACAAAGCAGTTTCTCAGAAATCTTCTTTACAGTTTTTAACGGAAGATATTTCCTTTTTCACCATAGCCATCTAGGGTTTCCAAATATCACTTTGCAAATTCCACAAAAACACTCTTAGCGAAAGTCATCTTGAGGGGAAAACTGTAACTCTGTGAGATGAATTAACAGAACAAAAAGCAGTTTCTCAGAAAGCTTCTTTCCAGTTTTTAACTAAAGGTATATCATTTTTCACCATAGCCCCTAAGGGCTTCCAAATATCTCTTTGCAAATTCCACAAGAACAGTCTTAGAGAAAGGCTTCTTGAGGGGAAAGCTGGAACACTGTGAGATGAATTAACAGAACACAAAGCAGCTTCTCAAAAAGCTTGTTTTCAGTTTTTATCTTAGGCTATTTCCTTTTTCACCATAGCCCTCTGTGGGCTTCTAAATATCACTTTGCAAATACTACAAGAGCAGTCTTAGCGAAAGGCTTCCTGAGGGGAAAGTTTTAACTCTGTGAGATGAATTAACAACACATAGCAGCTTCTCAGAAAGCTTCTCTCCTGTTTATAACAGAAGATATTTCCTTTTTCACCGTAGCCCTCTATGGGCTTCTAAATATCACTTTGAAAATTCCACAAGAACAGCCTTAGCGAAAGGCTTCTTGAGGGGAAAGCTGTAACACTGTGAGAAGAATTAGCAGAACACAAAGCAGTTTCTCAGAAAGCTTCTTTCCAGTTTTTAACTGAAGATATTTCCTTTTTCACCATAGCCCTGTATGGGCTTCCAAATATCACTTTGCAAATTCCACAAGTACAGTCTTAGCGAAAGGCTTCTGGAGGTGAAGCTGTAACCCTGTGAGATGAATTAACACAACACAAAGCAGTTTCTGAGAAAGCTTCTTTTCAGTTTTTATCTTAGAATATTTACTTTTTCACC
Source organism: Chlorocebus sabaeus (assembly GCF_047675955.1). Classification (NCBI taxonomy): domain Eukaryota; kingdom Metazoa; phylum Chordata; class Mammalia; order Primates; family Cercopithecidae; genus Chlorocebus; species Chlorocebus sabaeus. The sequence goes on along the minus strand of NW_027327588.1, from coordinate 335,138 downwards.
ATAGCCCACTATGGGCTTCCAAATATCACTTTGCAAATCCCACAAGAACAGTCTTAGCGAAAGGCTTCTTGAGGGTAAAGCTGTAACTCGGTGAGATGTATTAACATAACACATGGCAGATTCTCAGAAAGCTTTTTTCTAGTTTTTAACGGAAGATATTTCCTTTTTCACCATAGCCCTCTATGGGCTTCCAAATATCACTTTGAAAATTTCACAACAACAGCCTTAGCAAAAGGCTTCTTGAGGGGAAAGCTGTAACTCTGTGAGTTGAATTGACAGAACACAAAGCAGTTTCTCAGAAAGCTTATTTTCAGTTTCTATCTTAGGATAATTCCTTTTTCAAAATAGCCTTCTATGGGCTTCCAAATATCACTTTGCAAATTCCACAAGAACAGTCTTAGCGAAAGGCTTCTGGAGGAGAAGTTGTAACTCTGTGAGATGAATTAACAGAACAAATAGCAATTTCTCAGAAATCTTCTTTCCAGTTTTTAACGGAAGAAATTTCCTTTTTCACCATAGCCCTCTATGGACTTCCAAATATCACTTTGCAAATCCCACAACAACAGTCCTAGCGAAAGTCTTCTTGAGGGGAAATCTGTAACTTGGTGAGGTGCATTAAGAGAAAACATGGCAGTTTCTCAGAAAGCTTATTTCCAGTTTTTAAGGTAATATATTTCCTTTTTCACCATAGCCCTCTTAGGGATTACAAATATCAGTTTGCAAATTTCACAAGAACAGTCTTAGTGAAGGGCTTCTTCAGGGGAAAGCTGTAACACAGTGAGATGAACCAACACAACGCAAAGCAGTTTCTCAGACAGCTTCTTTTCGGTTTTTATCTTAGGGTATTTCCATTTTCAAAATAGCCCTCTATGGGCTTCCATAACAGAACACACGGCAGTTTCTTAGAGAGCTTCTTTCCAGTAACGGAAGTTATTTCCCTTTTCACCATAGCCCTCCATGGGCTTCCAAATATCACTTTGCAAATTCCACAAGAACAGTTTTAGCGAAAGGCTTCTGGAGGGGAAATCTGTAACTCTGTGAGATGAAATAACAGAAGAAAAAGCAGTTTCTCACAAACCTTCTTTCCAGTTTTTAACGGAAGATGTTTCGTTTTTCCCCATAGTTCTCTATGGGCTTCCAAATATCACTTTGCAAATTCCACAAGAACAGTCTTAGCGAAAGGTTTCTTGAGGGGGAAGCTGTAACTCTGTGAGATGAATTAACAGAACACAAAGCAGTCTCTCAGAAAGCTTGTTTCCAGTATTTAACTGAAGATATTTCCTTTTTCACTATAGCCCTCTATGGGTTTCCAAATATCACTTTCCAAATTTCACAAAACTGTCTTAGTGAACGTGTTCTTGAGAGGAAAGCTGTAGCTCTGTGCGATGAACTAACAGAACACAAAGCAGTTTTTTAGACAGCTACTTTTCGGTTGGTATCTTAAGATATTTCCATTTTCACCATAGCCCTCTATGGGCCTCCACATATCACTTTGGAAATTCCTCAAAAACAGTCTTAGTGGAAGGCTTCTTGAGGGGAAAGCTGTAACTCTTTGAAATGGATTAACAGAACACAAAGCAGTTTCTTGGAAAGCTTCTTTTCATTTTTAAACTTACGGTATTTCCTTTTTCACCATAGTTCTCTCTGGGCTTCCAAATATCACTTTGCAAATTTCACAAGAACAGTGTTAGCGAAAGGTGTCTGGAGGGGAAAGCTGTAACTCTTTGAGATGAATTAACAGAACACAAAGCATTTTCTCGGAAAGATCTTTTCATTTTTTAACTGAAGGTATTTCCTTTTTCACCATAGTTCTCTCTGGGCTTCCAAATATCACTTTGCAAATTCCACATGAACAGTGTTAGCGAAAGGTGTCTGGAGGGGAATGCTGTAACCCTGTGAGATGCATTAACAGAACACAAAGCAGTTGCTCAGAAATCTTCTTTCCAGTTTTTAACGGAAGATATTTCCTTTTTCACCTTAGCCCTCTATGGGTTTCCAAATATCACTTTGCAAATTCCCCAAGAACAGTCTTAGAGAAAGGCTTCTTGAGGGGAAAGTTGTAAATCTGTGAGACGAATTAACAGAACACAAAGCAGTTTCTCACAAAGCTTCTTTTCTGTTTTTATCTTACGATGTTTCCTTTTTCAACATAGCCCTCTATGGGCTTCCAAATATCACTTTGCAAATTCCACAAGAAAATTCTCAGTGAACGATTTCTTGAGGGGAAAGCTGTAACTCTGTGAGATAAACTAACACAACACAAAGCAGTTTCTCAGACAGCTTCTTTTCGTTTTTTATCTTAGGATATTTCCATTTTCACCTTAGCCTTCTAAGGGTTTCCAAATATCACTTTGTAATTTTCCACAAGAACAGTCTTAGTGAACGACTTCTTGAGGGGAAAGCTGTAACTCTGTGAGATAAACTAACACAACACAAAGTAGTTTCTCAGAAAGCTTCTTTCCAGTTTTTAACAGAGGATATTTCCTATTATTCCATAGCCCTCAGTGGGATTCCAAATATCACTTTGCAAATTTCACAAGAACAGTGTAAGCGAAAGATTTCCTGAGAGGAAAGTTGTAACTCTGTGAGATGAATTAACAGAACACAAAGCAGTTTTTTAAAAAAGCTTCTTTTCAGTTTTTAACGGAAGATATTTCCTTTTTCAACCTATCCCTCTATGGGCTTCCAAATATCGCTTTGCAAATTCCAGAAGAACAGTCTTAGCGAAAGGCTTTTAGAGGGAAATGTTGTAACTATGTGAGATGAATTCACAGAACATAAAGCAGTTTCTCAGAAAGCTTCTTTTCAGTTTTTATCTTAGGATATTTCCTTTTTCAGCATAGCCCTCTATGAGCTTCCAAAAATATTTGCAAATTCCACAAGAACAGTCTTAGCGAAAGGATTCTGGACGGGAAAGCTGTAACTCTGTGAGATGAACTAACAGAACACAAAGCGGTTTCTCAGAAACCTTCTTTTCGTTTTTTATCTTAGGATATTTCCTTTTTCACCAAAGCCCACTATGGGCTTCCAAATATCACTTTGCAAATTCCAGAAGAACAGTCTTAGAGAAAGGCTTCTTGAGGGTAAATCGGTAACTCTGTAAGATGAATTAACAGAACGCAAAACATTTTCTCAGAAACCTACTTTTCAGTTTTTACCTTAGGATATTTCCTTTTTCACCATAGCCCTCTATGGTATTCCAAATATCACTTTGCAAATTCCACATGAACAGTCTTAGCGAAAGGCTTCTTGAGGGGAAAGCTGTAACTCTGTGAGATGAATTAAGAGAACACAAAGCAGTTTCCTAGAAAGATTCTTTCCAGTATTTAACGCAACATATTTCCTTTTTCTCCATAGCCCTGTATGGGCTTTTAACTATCACCTTGCAAATTCCACAGGAACAGTCTTAGTGAATGGCTTCTTGAGGAGAAAGCTGTAACTCTGTGAGATGAATTAAGAGAACACAATGCACTTTCTCAGAAAGCTTCTTTTCGGTTTTTATCTTAGGATATATCCTTTTTCGCAATAACCCTCTATGGGCTGCCAATATCGCATTGCAAATTCCACAAGAACAGCCTCAGAGAACGGCTGCTTGAGGGTAAACTGTAATTCTGTGAGATGAATTAACAGAACATAAAGCAGTTTCTCAGAAATCTTCTTTGCAGTTTTTAACGGAGGATATTTCCTTTTTCTCCGTAGCCCTATATGGGCTTCCAAATATCACTTTGCAAGTTCTACAAGAACAATCTTAGCGAAAGGCTTCTGAGGGAAAAGCTGTAATTCTGTGAGATGAATTAACAGAACACAAAGCAGTTTCTCAGCAATCTTCTTTCCAGTTTTTAACTGTGAATATTTCCTTTTTCACCATAGCCCTCTAAGGGCTTCCAAATATCACTTTGAAAATTCCACAAGAACAGTCTTAGCGAGAGGGTTCTTGAGGGGAAAGGTGTAACTCGGTGAGATGTATTAACAGAACACACGGCAGTTTCTCAGAATGCTTCTTTCCAGTTTTTAACGGAAGATGTTTTCATTTTCACCATAGCCTTCTATGAGCTTCCAAGTATCACTTTGCAAATTTCACAAGAACAGTCTTAGTGAACGACTTCTTGAGGGGAAAGCTGTAACTCTGTGAGATAAACTAACACAACACAAAGCAGTTTCTCAGACAGTTTCTTTTCGGTTTTTATGTTAGGATATTTCCATTTTCACAATAGACCTCTATGGGCCTCCAATATCATTTTGCAAATTTCACAAGAACAGTCTTAGTGAACGACTTCTTGAGATGAAATCTGTAACTCTGTGAGATGAATTTACAGAACACAAAGCAGTTTCACAGAAAGCTTCATTTCAGTTTTTATCTTAGGATGTTTTCTTTTTCACCATAGCCTTCAATGGGACTCCAAATATCACTTTGCAAATACCACAAGAAAAGTCTTAGTGAACGGCTTCTTGAGGGGAAAGTTGTAACGCTGTGAGATGAATTAACAGAACACAAAGCAGTTTCTCAGAAAGCTTATTTCCAGTTTTAACCCGAAGATTTTTCCTTTTTCACCATAGCCCACTATGGGCTTCCAAATATCACTTTGCAAATTCCACAAGTACAGACTTAGCGAAAGGCTTCTTGAGGGAAAGACTGAAACCCTTTGAGATTAATTAACAGAACACAAAACAGTATCTCAGAAAGCTTTTTTTCAGTTTTTATCTTAGGATGTTTCCTTTGTCACCATAGCCCTCTATGGGTTTCAAAAACATTTTGTAAATTCCACAAGAACAGTCTTAGCGAAAAGATTCTGGATGGGAAACCTGTAATTCTGTGAGATGAATTAAAAGAACACAAAGCAATTTCTCAGAAATCTTTCTAATTTTAAACAGAAGACATTTCCTTTTTCACCATAGCCCTCTAGGGGCTTCCAAATATCACTTTGCAAATTCCACAAGAACAGTCTTACCGAAAGTTTTCCTGAGGGGAAAGTTGTAACTCTGTGAGATGAAGTAACAGAACACAAAGCAGTTTTTCAGAAACCTTCTTTTCGGATTTTATCTTAGAATATTTATATTTTCACCATAGCCCTCTAGGGGTTCTAAATATCACTTTGTAAATTACACAAGAACAGTCTTAGCGAAAGGCTTCTTGAGGGGAAAGCTGTAACTCTGTAGGATGAATTAACAGAACACAAAACAGTTACTCAAAATCGTTCTTTTCAGTTTTTATCATAGGATATTTCCTTTTTCACCATAGCCCTCTATGGGATTCCAAATATCACTTTGCAAATTCCACATGAACAGTCTTAGCTAAAGGCTTCTTGAGGGGAAAGCTGTAACACAGTGAGATGAATTAACACAACACAAAGCCGTTTCTCAGAAAGATTCTTTCAAGTTTTTAAGGGAAGATATTTCCTTTTTCACCATAGTCCTCTACGGGCTTCTAAATATCACTTTGCAAATTACACAAGAACAGTCTTAGCAAAAGGCTTCTTGAGGGGAAAGCTGTCACTCTGTGAGATGAATTAACAGAGCACAGAGCAGTTTCTCAGAAAGCTTCTTTCCAGTTGTTAATTAAAGATATTTCCGTTTTCACCATAGCCCTCTATGGGCTTCCAAATATCACTTTGCATATACCACAAGAACAGTCTCAGCGAAAGGCTTCTTGATGAGAAAGCTGTAACTCTGTGAGATGAATTAACAGAACACAAAGCAGTTTCTCAGAAAGCTTCTTTCCAGTTTTTAACGGAAGATATATCCTTTTTCACCATAGTCCTCTGTGGGCTTCCAAATATCACTTTCTAAATAACACAAGAACAGTCTTAGCAAAAGGCTTCTGGAGGGGAAAGCTGTAACTCTCTGAGATGAATTAACAGAATAAAAAGCAGTTTCTCAGAAAGCTTCTTTTCAGTTTTTATCTTACGATATTTCCTTTTTCACCATAGAACTCTATGGGCTTCCAATCATCACCTTGCAAATTCCACAAAACATTCTTAGAGAAAGGCATCTTGAGGGGAAAGATGTAACCCTGTGAGATGAATTAACAGAATACAAAGCAGTTTATCGGAAAGCTGCTTTCCAGTTTCTAACGAAGATATTTCCTTTTTCACCTTAGACCTCTATACGCTTCCAAATATCACTTTCCAAATGACACAAGAACAGTCTTAGCGAAAGGCTTCTTGAGGGGAAAGTTGTAACTCTGTCAGATGAATTAGCAAAACACAAAGTAGTTTCTCAGAAAGTTACTTTCCAGTTTTTAATGGAAGATATTTCCTTTTTCAAGAAAGCCCTCTATGGGCTTCAAAATATCACTTTTAAAATTCCACAAGAACAGACTTAGCAAAAGCCTTCTTGAGGTGAAAGCTGTAGTTCTGTGAAATGATTTAACAGAACACAAAGCAGTTTCTCAGAAAGCTTCTTTCCAGTTTTTAACTGAAGATAATACCATTTTCCCCATAGTACTCTATGGGCTTCCAAATATCACTTTGCAAATTCCACAGGAACAGTCTTAGCGAAAGAATTCTTGAGGGGAAAGCTGTAACTCTGTGAGATGAATTAACAGAACACAAAGCAGTTTCTGAGAAAACTTATTTTCAGTTTTTATCTTAGGTTATTTCCTTTTTCACCAAAACCCTCTATGGGCTTCTAAATATCACTTTCCAAATTGCACACGAACAGTCTTAGAGAAAGGCTTCTTCAGGGGAAAGCTGTAACTCTGTGAGATGAAATAACAGAACACAAAGCAGTTTCTCAGAAAGCTTTTTTCCAGTTTTTAACGGAAGATATGTCCTTTTTCACCACAGACCTGTATGGGCTTCTAAATATCACTTTACAAATTCCAGAAGAACAGTCTTAGAGAAAGGCTTCTTGAGGGGAAAGCGGTAACTCAGTGTTAATGAATTAACAGAACACAAAGCAGTTTCTCAGAAAGCTTCTTTCCAGTTTTTTACGGAAGATATTTCCTTTTTCACCAGAGTCCTCTATGGGCTTCTAAATATCACTTTCTAAATTCCACAAGAACAGTCTTGGCAAAAGGCTTCTTGAGGGGAAAGCAGTAACTCTGTGAGAAGTATTAACAGAACACAAACCATTTTCTCAGAAACCTTCTTTTCAGTTTTTATCTTAGGATATTTCCTTTTTCACCATAGCCCTCTATGGGCTTCAAAATATCACATTGCAAATTCCACAAGAACATGCTTAGCTTAAGGCTTTTTGAGGGGAAAGCTGTAATTCTGTGAGATGAATTAACAGAACACAACGCATTTTCTCAGAAAGTTTCTTTCCTGTTTTAACGGAAAATATTTCGTTTTTCACCATAGCCTTCTATGGGCTTCCAAATAACACTTTGCAAATGCCACAAGAACAGTCTCAGCGAAAGGCTTCTTGAGGGGAAAGCTGTAACTCTGTGAGATGAATTAAGAGAACACAACGCAGTTTCTCAGAAAGCTTCTTTCCAGTTTTTAACGGAAGATATTTCCTTTTCACCGTAGCCCTCTATGGGCTTCCAAATAACATTTTGCAAATTCCACAAGAACAGTCTTAGCGAAAGGCTTTTTGAGGGGAAAGCTGCAACTCTGTGACATAAATAAACAGATCACAAAGCAGTTTCTCAGAAAGATTCCTTCCAGTTTTTGTCTTAGGATATTTCCTTTTTCATCATAGCCCTCTATGTGCTTCCAAATAAGACTTTGAAAATTCCACAAGAACAGTCTTAGCGAAAGGATTCTTGAGGGGAAAGCTGTAACTCTGTGAGATGAATTAACAGAACACAAAGCAATTACTCAGAAAGCTCCTTTCCAGTTTTTAACTGAAGATATTTCCTTTTTCACCATTGCCCTCTTGGGGCTTCCAAATATCACTTTGCAAATTCCACAAGAACAGACTTAGCGAAAGGCTTCTTGAGGGGAAAGCTGTTACTCTGTGAGATAAATTAACAGTACACCTAGCAGTTTCTCAGAAAGCTTCTTTCCAGTTTTTAACGGAGAATATTTCCTTTTTAACCATAGCACTCTATGGCCTTCTAAATATCACGTTTCAAATTCCACAAGAACAGTCTTAGGGAAAGGCTTCTTGAGGGGAAAGCTGTAACTCTGTGAGATGAAATAACAGAACACAAATCAGTATCTCAGAAATCATCTTTCCAGTTTTTAATGGAAGATATTTCCTTTTTCACCAAAGCCCTCTATGGGCTGCCAAATATCTCTTTTCAAATTCCACAAGAACATTCTTAGCGAAAGGCTTCTTGAGGGGAAAGCTGTCACTCTGTTCGATGAATTAACAGAACACAAAGCATTTTCGCAGAAAACTTCTTTCCAGTTTTTAACAGAAGATATTTCCTTTTTTACCAAAGCCGTCTTTGGCCTTCCAAATATCACTTTGCAAATTACACAAGAACAGTGTTAGCGAAATGCTTCTGGAGGGGAAAGCTGTAACTCTGTGAAACGAATTTACAGAACACAAAGCAGTTTCTCAGAAAGCTTCCTTCCAGTTTTAACTGAAGATATTTCCTTTTTCACTATAGCCCTCTTTGGTTTTCCAAATACCACGTTGCAAATTCCACAAGAACACTCTTAACGAAAGGCTTCTTGAGGGAAAAGCTGTAACTCTGTGAGACGAATTAACAGAACACAAAGCAGCTTCTCACAAAGCTTCTTTCCAGTTTTTAACTGAAGATATTTCCTTTTTCACCATAGCCCTCTACGGGCTTCTAAATATCACTTTGCAAATTCCACAAGTACAGTCTTAGCGAAAGGCTTCCTGAGGGGAAAGCTGTAAGTCTGTGAGATAAATTAACAGAACACAAAGTAGTTTCTCAGAAAGCTTCTTTTCAGTTTTTATCTTAGGATATTTCCTTTTTCACCATAGCCCTCTATGGGCTTCCAAATATCACTTTGCAAATTCCACAAGAAGAGACATAGCGAAAGGCTTCTTGAAGGGAAAGCTGTTATCAGAAGGCTTCTTTCCAGTTTTTAACGGAAGATATTTCCTTTTTCACTATAGACCTCGATGGACTTCCATATATCACTTTTCAAAATCCACAAGAACTGTCTTAGCGAAAGCCTTTTTGAAGGTAAAGCTGTAACTCTGTGAGATGAATTAACAGAAAACAAAGTAGTTTCTCAGAAAGCTTCTTTCCAGTTTTTAATGGAAGATATTTCCTTTTTTACCAAAGCCCTCTATGGGCTTCTAAATATCACTTTGCAAATTGCACAAGAACAATGTTAGCGAAAGGCTTCTTGAGCGGAAAGCTGTAACTCTGTGAAATGAATTAACAGAACACAAAGCAGTTTCTCAGAAAGTTTCTTTCCAGTTTTTAACTGAAGATATTTCGTTTTTCACCATAGCCCTATTTGCTCTTCGAAATATCCCTTTGCAAATTCCACAAGAACAGTCTCAGCAAAAGGCTTCTTGAGGGGAAAGCTGTAACTCTTTGAGATGAATTAACAGAACACAAAGCAGTTTCTCAGAAAGCTTCTTTCCAGTTTTTAACTTAAGATATTTCCTTTTTTACCCTAGGCATCTATGGGCTTCCAACTATCACTTTTCAAATTCCACAAGAACAATCTTAGCGAAACGCTTCTTGAGGGAAAAGCTGTAACTCTGTGAGATGAATTAACATAACACAAAGCAGTTTCTCAGAAAGCTTCTTTTCGCTTTTTATCTTAGGACATTTCCATTTTCACCATAACCCTCTCTGGGCATCCAAATATCACTTTGCAAATACCACAAGAGCAGTCTTAGTGAACTGGTTCTTGAGGGGAAAGCTGTAACTCTGTGAGATGAATTAACAGAACACAAAGCAGTTTCTCAGAAAGCTTCTTTCCAGTTTTTAACGGAAGATATTTCCTTTTTCACCGAAGCCCTGTATGGGCTTCCAAATATCACTTTTCAAATTCCACAAGAACCGTCTTAGCGAAAGGCTTTTTGAGGGGAATGCTATAACTCTGAGAGATGAATTAACAGAACACAAAGGAGTTTCTCAGAAAGCTTCTTTACAGTTTTTAACTGAAGATATTTCCTTTTACACCATAGACGTCAATGGGCTTCCAAAGATCACTTTGCAAATTCCACAAGAACAGTCTTAACGAAACGCTTCTTGAGGGGAAAGCTGTAACTCTGTGAGACGAATTAACAGAACACAAAGCAGTTTCTAAGAAAGCTTATTTTTAGTTTTTATCTTAGGCTATTTCCTTTTACACCATAGACCTCTATGGGCTTCTAAATATCACTTTCGAAATTCCACAAGACTAGTTTTAGGGAAAGGCTTCTAGAGGGGAAAGCTGTAACTCTGTGAGATGAATTAACAGAACACAAAGCAGTTGCTCAGAAAGCTCCTTTCCAGTTTTTAACTGAAGATATTTCCTTTTTCACCATTGCCCTCTTGGGGCTTCCAAATATCACTTTGCAATTTCCACAAGAACAGACTTAGCGAAAGGCTTCTTGAGGGGAAAGCTGTTACTCTGTGAGATGAATTAACAGTACACAAAGCAGTTTCTCAGAAAGCTTCTTTCCAGTTTTTAACGGAGAATATTTCCTTTTTCACCATAGCCCTCTATGGCCTTCTAAATATCACTTTTCAAATTCCACAAAACAGTCTTAGGAAAGGCTTCTTGAGGGGAAAGCTGTAACTCTGTGAGATGAAATAACAGAACACAAATGAGTATCTCAGAAATCATCTTTCCAGTTTTTAACGGAATATATTTCCTTTTTCACCAAAGCCCTCTATGGGCTGCCAAATATCTCTTTTCAAATTCCACAAGAACAGTCTTAACCAAAGGCTTCTTGAGGGGAAAGCTGTAACTCTGTGCGATGAATTAACAGAACACAAAGCATTTTCGCAGAAAACTTCTTTCCAGTTTTTAACAGAAGATATTTCCTTTTTTACCAAAGCCATCTTTGGCCTTCCAAATATCACTTTGCAAATTTCACAAGAACAGTGTTAGCGAAAAGCTTCTTGAGGGGAAAGCTGTACCTCTGTGAAACGAATTTACAGAACACAAAGCAGTTTCTCAGAAAGCTTCTTTCCAGTTTTAACTGAAGATATTTCCTTTTTCACTATAGCCCTCTTTGGTTTTCCAAATACCACTTTGCAAATTCCATATGAACACTCTTAACGAAAGGCTTCTTGAGGGGAAAGCTGTAACTCTGTGAGACGAATTAACAGAACACAAAGCAGTTTCTCACAAAGCTTCTTTCCATTTTTTAACTGAAGATATTTCCTTTTTCACCATAGCCCTCTACGGGCTTCTAAATATCACTTTGCAAATTCCACAAGAACAGTCTTAGCGAAAGGCTTCCTGAGGGGAAAGCTGTAAGTCTGTGAGATAAATTAACAGAACACAAAGTAGTTTCTCAGAAAGCTTCTTTTCAGTTTTTATCTTAGGATATTTCCTTTTTCACCATAGCCCTGTATGGGCTTCCAAATATCACTTTGCAAATTCCACAAGAAGAGACTTAGCGAAAGGCTTCTTGAAGGGAAAGCTGTTATCAGAAGGCTTCTTTCCAGTTTTTAACGGAAGATATTTCCTTTTTCACCATAGACCTCTATGGACTTCCATATATCACTTTTCAAAATCCACAAGAACTGTCTTAGCGAAAGCCTTTTTGAAGGTAAAGCTGTAACTCTGTGAGATGAATTAACAGAAAACAAAGTAGTTTCTCAGAAAGCCTCTTTCCAGTTTTTAACGGAAGATATTTCCTTTTTTACCAAAGCCCTCTATGGGCTTCTAAATATCACTTTGCAAATTTCACAAGAACAGTGTTAGCGAAAAGCTTCTTGAGGGGAAAGCTGTACCTCTGTGAAACGAATTTACAGAACACAAAGCAGTTTCTCAGAAAGCTTCTTTCCAGTTTTAACTGAAGATATTTCCTTTTTCACTATAGCCCTCTTTGGTTTTCCAAATACCACTTTGCAAATTCCATATGAACACTCTTAACGAAAGGCTTCTTGAGGGGAAAGCTGTAACTCTGTGAGACGAATTAACAGAACACAAAGCAGTTTCTCACAAAGCTTCTTTCCATTTTTTAACTGAAGATATTTCCTTTTTCACCATAGCCCTCTACGGGCTTCTAAATATCACTTTGCAAATTCCACAAGAACAGTCTTAGCGAAAGGCTTCCTGAGGGGAAAGCTGTAAGTCTGTGAGATAAATTAACAGAACACAAAGTAGTTTCTCAGAAAGCTTCTTTTCAGTTTTTATCTTAGGATATTTCCTTTTTCACCATAGCCCTGTATGGGCTTCCAAATATCACTTTGCAAATTCCACAAGAAGAGACTTAGCGAAAGGCTTCTTGAAGGGAAAGCTGTTATCAGAAGGCTTCTTTCCAGTTTTTAACGGAAGATATTTCCTTTTTCACCATAGACCTCTATGGACTTCCATATATCACTTTTCAAAATCCACAAGAACTGTCTTAGCGAAAGCCTTTTTGAAGGTAAAGCTGTAACTCTGTGAGATGAATTAACAGAAAACAAAGTAGTTTCTCAGAAAGCCTCTTTCCAGTTTTTAACGGAAGATATTTCCTTTTTTACCAAAGCCCTCTATGGGCTTCTAAATATCACTTTGCAAATTCCACAAGAACAATGTTAGCGAAAGGCTTCTTGAGCGGAAAGCTGTAACTCTGTGAAATGAATTAACAGAACACAAAGCAGTTTCTCAGAAAGCTTCTTTCCAGTTTTTAACTGAAGATATTTCTTTTTTCACCATAGCCCTCTTTGCTCTTCGAAATATCCCTTTGCAAATTCCACAAGAACAGTCTCAGCAAAAGGCTTCTTGAGGGGAAAGCTGTAACTCTTTGAGATGAATTAACAGAACACAAAGCAGTTTCTCAGAAAGCTTCTTTCCAGTTTTTAACGGAAGATATTTCCTTTTTCACCAAAGCCCTCTTTGGGCTACCAAATATCACCTTGCAAATTCCACAAGAACACGCTTAGCGAAAGGCTTCTTGAAGGGAAAACTGTAACTCTCTGAGATGAATTAACAGAACACAAAGTAGTTTCTCAGAAAGCTTCTTTCAAGTTTTTAACGGAAGATATTTCCTTTTTCACCGAAGCCCTCTATGGGCTTCCAAATATCACTTTTCAAATTCCACAAGAAACGTCTTAGCGAAAGGCTTTTTGAGGGGAATGCTATAACTCTGTGAGATGAATTAACAGAACACAAAGGAGTTTCTCAGAAAGCTTCTTTACAGTTTTTAACTGAAGATATTTCCTTTTTCACCATAGCCCACAATGGGCTTCCAAATATCACTTTGCAAATTCCACAACAACAGTCTTATCGAAAGGCTTCTTGACGGAAAAGCTGGAACTCTGTCAGATGAATTAACAGAACTCAAAGCAGTTTCTCAGAGAGCTTCTTTTCGGTTTTTAACGGAAGACATTTTCTTTTCCACCATCGCTCTCTAAGGGCTTCTAAATAATTCTTTGCAAATTACACAAGAACAGTCTTAGTGAACAGCTTCTTGAGTGGAAAGCTGTAACTCTGTGAGATGAACTAACAGAACACTAAACAGTTTCACAGAAAGCTACTTTTCTTTTTTTATCTTATGATATTTCCATTTTCACCATTGCCCTCTATGGGCTTCCAAATATCACTTTGTAAATTCCACAAGGATAGTCTTAGCAGCAGGCTTCTTGAATGAAAAGCTGTAACTCTGTGAGATGAATTAACAGAAGACAAAGCAGTTTCTCAGAAATCTTTTTTTCTGTTTTTAACTGAAGATATTCCTTTTTCACCAAAGCCCTCTATGGGCTTCCAAATATCACATTGCATATTACACAACAACAGCCTTAGTGAAAGGCTTCTTGAGGGGAAAGCTGTAACTCTGTGAGTTGAGTTAACAGAACACAGAGTAGTTTCTCAGAAAGTTTTTTCCAGTTTTTAACTGAAGATATTTCCTTTTTCACCGTAGCCCTCTATGGGCTTCCAAATATCACTTTGCAAATTCCACAAGAACAGTCTTAGCGAAAGGCTTCTTGAGGGGAAAGCTGTAACTCTGTGAGATGAATTAACAGAACACAAAGGAATATCTCAGAAATCTTCTTTCCAGTTTTTAACGGAAGATATTCCTTTTTCACCATAGCCCTCTATGGGCTTCCAAAATCACTTTGCAAATTTCACAAGAAGAGTCTTAGCGAAAGGCTTCTTAAGGGGAAATCTATAACTCTTTGAGATGAATCATCAGAACACAAAGTAGTTTTTCAGAATGCTTCTTTTCATTTTCTATCTTAGGCTATATTCTTATTCACCATAGCCCTCTATGGTCTTCCAAATATCACCTTGCAAATTCCACAAGAACAGTCTTAGCGAAAGGCTTCTGTGGGGAAAGCTCTAGTTCGGTGAGATGTATTAACAGAAAACACACCAGTTTCTCAGAAAGCTTATTTCCCCTTTTTAACGGGAGATATTTCCTTTTTCACCATAGCCCTCTATGCGTTTCCAAATATGAATTTGCAAATTGCACTAGAATAGTCTTAGTGAACGACTCCTTGAGGGGAAAGCTCAAACTCTGTGAGATGAACTAACAGAACACAAAGCAGTTTCTCAGAAAGCTTCTTTGCAGTTTTTAACTGAAGATATTTCCTTTTTCACCATAGCCCTCTATGGGCTTCCAAATATCACTTTGCAAATTCCACAAGGACAGTCTTAGCGAAAGGCTTTTTGAGGGCAAACCTGTAACTCTGTGAGATGAATTAACAGAACACAAAGAAGTTTTTCAGAAAGCTTCTTTCCACTTTTTAATCGAAGATATTTCCTTTTTCACCATAGCCCTCTTTGGGTTTCCAATATCACTTTGCAAATTTCACAGGAACAGTCTTAGTGAACGGCTTCTTGAGGGTAAAGATGTAACTCTGTGTGATGAACTAACAGAACACAAGGCAGTTTCTGAGAAAGCTTCTTTTCGATTTTTTTCTTGGGATATTTCCATTTTCACTATAGCCATCTGTGGGCTTCCAAATATCACATTGCAAATTCCCCAAAAACAGCCTTAGCGACAGGCCTCTTGACGGGAAAACTGTAATTCTGTGAGTTGAATTAACAGAAAAGAAACCAGTTTCTCATAAAGCTTCTTTTCAGTTTTTATCTTAGGGTATTTCCTTTTTCACCATAGCCCACAATGGGCTTCGAAATATCACTTTGCAAATTCCACAGGAACAGTCTTAGCAAAAGACTTCTGGAGGGGAAAGCTATAACTCTGTGAGACGAATTAACAGAACACAAAGCAGTTTCTCAGAAAACTTCTTTCCAGTTTTTAACGGAAAATGTTTCCTTTTTCACCGTAGCTCTCTCTGGGCTTCCAAATATCACATTGCAAATTCCACAATAACAGTCTTAGTGAACGGCTTCTTGAGGGGAAAGCTGTAAATCTCTGAGATGAATAAACAGAACACAAAGCAGTTTCTCAGAAAGTTTCTTTCCAGTTTTTAACTAAAGATATTTCCTTTTTCACCATAGTGCTCTATGGGCTTCCAAGATCACTTTGCAAATTCCACAAGGACAGTTTTAGCGAAAGGCTTCTGGAGAGAAAAGCTGTAATTCTGTGAGGTGAATAAACAGAACATAAAGCAGTTTCTCAGAAATCTTCTTTCCAGTTTTTAACTGAAGGTATTTCCTTTTTCACCGTAGCCCTCTATGGGCTTCCAAATATCACTATGCAAATCCCACAGGAACAGTCTTAGCGAAAGGATTCTTTTGGAGAAAGCTGTAACTCGGTGAGATATATTAACAGAACACACGGCAGTTTCTCAGAGTGCTTCTTTCTAGTTTTTAACCGAAGATATTTCCTTTTTCACCGTAACCCTCTATGGGCTTCCAAATGTCACCTTGAAAATTGCACAAGAACAGTCTTACTGAATGGTTCCTTGAGGGGAAAGCTGTAACACTGTGAGATTAACTAACAGAACACAAAGCAGTTTCTCAGAAAGCTTCTTCTCGGTTTTAATCTTAGGATAATTCCTTTTTCACCATAGCCATATATGGGCTTCGAAATATCACTTTGCAAATTCCAGAAGAACAGTCTTAGCGAAAGGCTTCTTGAAGGGAAAGCAATAACTCTGTGAGATGAATTAACTGAATACAAAGCAGTTTCTCAGAAAGAATCTTTCCAGTTTTTATTGGAAGATATTTCCTTTTTCACCATAACCCTCTATGGGCTTCCAAATATCACTTTGCAAATTCCACAATAACAGACTTAGCGAAAGGCTTCTTGAGGGGAAAGCTATAACTCTGTGAGATGAATTAACAGAACACAAAGCAGTTTCTCAGAAATCTTCTTTCCAGTTTTGAACTGAAGATATTTCGTTTTTCACCATAGCCCTCCATGGGCTTCCAAATATCACTTTGCAAATTCCACAAGAACAGCCTTAATGAAAGGCTTCTTGAAGGGAAAGCTGTAACTTTGAGTGATGAATTAAAGAACACAAAGCAGTTTCTCAGAAAGCTTCTTTCCAGTTTTTAAAGGAAGATATTTCCTTTTTGACCATAACCGTCCATGGCCTTCCAAATATCACTTGCAAATTCCTCCAGAACTGTCTTATCGAAAGGCTTCTTGAGGGGAAAGCTGAACCTCTGTGAGATGAGCTAACAGAACACAAGGCAGTTTCTCAGAAAGGTTCTTTCCAGTTTTTAATGGAAGATATTTTGTTTTTCACCAAAGCCCTCTAAGGGCTTCCAAATATCACTTTGCAAATTCCACAAGAACAGACTTCGGGAAAGGCTTCTTGAGAGGAAAGCTGTAACTATGTGAGATGAATTAACAGAACACAAAGCAGTTTCTCAGAAAGCTTGTTTCCAGTTTTTACTGAAGATAATTCCCTTTTCAATATAGACGTCTATAAGCTTCCAAATATCACTTTGCAATTTCCACAAGAACAGTCTAAGTGAAAGGCTTCTTGAGGGGAAAGCTGTAATAAGAAAGCTTTTTTTGAGTTTTTAACAGAAGATATTTCTTTTTCACCATAGTCCTCTATGGGCTTCCAAATATCACTTTGCAAATTCCACAAGAACAGTCTTAGCGAAAGGCTTGTTGAGGGGAAAGCTGTAACTCTGTGAGATGAATTAACAGAACACAAAGTAGTTTCTCAGAAAGCTTCCTTCAAGTTTCTAACGGAAGATATTTCCTTTTTCTCCTTAACCCTCTATGGGCTTCCAATATCACTTTGCAAAATCCACAAGAAGAATCTTAGAGAATGGCTTCTTGCGGGGATAGCAGTAACTCTGTGAGATGAATTAACAGAACACAGAGCAGTTTCTCAGAAAGCTTCTTTCCAGTTTTTAACGAAAGATATTTCCTTTTTCACCATAGCCCTCTATGGGCTTCCAAATATCACTTTGCAGATTCACAAGAAGAGTCTTCGCGAAAGGCTTCTTGAAGGGAAAGCTGTAACACTGTAAGATGAATTAACAGAACACAAAGTAGTTTCTCAGAATGCTTCTTTTCAGTTTTTATCTTAGGATATTTCCTTTTTCAACTTAGCCCTCTATGGGCTTGAAAATATCACTATGAAAATTCCACAAGAACAGTCTTAGCGAAAGGCTTCTTGAGGTGAAAGCAGTGACTCTGTGAGATGAATTAACAGAACACAAAGCAGTTTCTCAGAAAGCTTCTTTCCAGTGTTTAACGGAACATATTTCCTTTTTCACCATAGATCTCTATGGGCTTCCAAATATCTCTTTGCCAATTCCACAAGAAGAGTCTTAGGGAAAGGCTTCTTGAGTGGAAAGCAGTAACTGTAAGATGAATTAACCGAACACAAAGCAGTTTCTCAGAAAGCTTCTTTCCAGTTTTTAAGGGAAGATTTTCCTTTTTCACCATAACCCTCTCTGGGCTTCCAAATATCACTTTGCAAATTCCACAAGAAGAGTCTTCGCGAAAGGCTTCTTCAGGGGAAAGCTGTAACTTTGTGAGATGAATTAAGAAGAACACAAAGCACTTTCTAAGAGAGCTTCTTTCCAGTTTTTTACGAAAGATATTTCTTTTTTTGCCATAGCCCTCTATGGGCTTCCAAATATCACTTTGCAAATTCCCCAAGAGCTGTCTTAGCGAAACGCTTCTTTAGGCGAAATCTGTAACTCTTTGAGATGTATTAACAGAACACAAAGTAGTTTCAAAGAAAGCTTCTTTCCAGTTTTCAACGGAAGATATTTCCTTATTCACCATAGCCCTCTATGGGCTTCCAAATATCACTTTGCATATTCCACAAGAACAGTCTTAATGAAAGGATTCTTGAGGGGAAATCTGTAACTCTGTGAGATGAATAAACACAGCACACATCAGTATCTCAGACAGCTTCTTTCCAGTTTTTAACTGAAGATATTTCCCTTTTCACCATAGCCCTCTATGGGCTTCCATATATCACTTTGTAAATTCCACAAGAACAGCCTTAGCGAAAGGCTTCATGAAGGGAAAGCTGTAACTCTGTTAAATGAATTAACAGAAAACAAAGCAGTTTCTCAGAAAGCTTCTTTCGCGTTTTTAACGGAAGATATTTCCTTTTCCACCATAGCCCTCTAAGGTCTTACAAATATCACTTTGTAAATTCCTCAAGAACAGCCTTGCCGAAAGGCTTCTTGAACGGAAAGCTGTAACTCTGTGAGATGAATTAACAGAAAACAAAGCAGTCTCTCACAAAGCTTCTTTCCCGTTTTTATCGGAAGATATTTCCTTTTTCACTATTGCCCTCTAAGGGCTTCCAAATATCACTTTGCAAATTCCACAGTTACAGCCTTAGCGATAGGCTTCTTGAGGGGAAAGTTGTAACTCTCTGAGATGTATTAACAGAACACAAAGCAGTTTCTCCGAGAGATTCTTTCCAGTTTTTAACTGAAGATATTTCCTTTTTCACCATAGCCCTCTATGGGCTTTCAAATATCATTTTGCAAATTCCACAACAACAGTCTTAGCAGAAGGCTTCTTGAGGGGAATGCTGTAACTCTGTGAGATGAATTAACAGAACACAAAATAGTTTCTCAGAAACCTTCTTTCCAGTTTTTAACTGAAGATATTTTCTTTTTCACCATAGTACTCTATGGGCTTTCAAATATCACTTGGCAAATTTCACAAGAACAGCCTTAGCGAAAGGCTTCTTGAAGGGAAAGTTGTAACTCTGTGAGATGAATTAACAGAGCACAAAGCAGTTTCCCAGAAATCTTCTATTCAGTACTTAATGGAAGATATTTCCTTTTTCACCATAGCCCTCCATGGGCTTCCAATTATCACTTTCTAAATTCCAGAAAAGCAGCCTTAGCGAAAGGCCGCTTGAAGGGAAAGGTGTAAAACTGTGAGATGAATTTACAGAGCACAAAGCAGTTTCTCAGAAAGCTTCTTTCCAGTTTTGAACTGAAGATATTTCCACTTTCACCAGAGCCCTCTATTGGCTTCCAAATATCACTTTGCCAATTCCACAAGAACAGCCTTAGCGAAAGACTTCTTGAAAGGAAAGCTGTAACTCTGTGAGATGAATTAACAGAACACAAAGCAGTTTCTCAGAAAGCTTCTTTCCAATTTTTAACGGAAGATATTTCCTTATTCACCAAAACCACTATGGGCTTTCAAATATCACTTTGCAAATTCCACAATAACAGACATAGCGAAAGGATTCTTGAGGAGAAAGATGTAACTCTGTGAGATGAATTAAGAGAACAAAAAGCAGTTTCTCAGAAAGCTTCTTTCCAGTTTTAAACTGAAGATATTTCCTTTTTCACCATAGCCCTCTATGGGCTTTCGAATATCTCTTTGCAAATTTAACAAAAACAGTCTTTGGGAAAGGCTTCTTGAGCGGAATGCTGTATCTCTGTGATATGAATTAACGGAACTGAAAGCAGTTTTTCAGAAAGCTTCTTTGCAGTTTTTAACTGAAGATATTTCCTTTTTCACCATAGCTCGCAATGGGCTTCAAATTTCACTTTGCAAATTTCACAAGGAGTCTCTTAGTGAATGGCTTCTACAGGGAAATGCTGTAACTCTGTGAGATGAATTAACAGAACACGAAGAAGTTTCTCAGAAATCATTTTTCCAGTTTTTTACGGAAGATGTTTCCTTTTTCACCATAGAACTCTATGGGCTTTCAAATATCACATTGCAAATTCCACAAGAACAGTCTTAGTGAAAGGCTTCTTGAGGGGAAAGCTGTAACTCTGTGAGATGAATTAACAGAACACCAAGCAGTTTCTCAGAAAGCTTCTTTGCAGTTTTTATCTTAGGATATTTCCTTTTTCACCATAGCCCTCTATGGGTTTCCAAATACCCATTTGCAAATTGCACAAGAACAGTCTTAGCGAAAGGCTTCTTCAGGGGAAACCTGTAACTCTATGAGATGAATTAACCGAACACAAAGCAATTTCTCAGAAAGCTTCTTGGCAGTTTTTAGCTTAACATATTTCCTTTTTCACCATAGCCCTCTAAGGGATTCCAAATATCACTTTGCAAATTTCACAAGAACAGTCTTAGTAAACGGTTTCCTGAGGGAAAAGCTGTAACTCTGTAAGATGAATTAACAGAACACAAAGCAGTTTCTCAGAAAGCTTCTTTCCAGTTTTTAACGGAAGATATTTCATTTTCACCGTTGCCCTCCTCGGGCTTCCAAATATCACTTTGCAAATTTCTCAAGAACAATCTTAGCGAAAGGCTTCTTTAGGGAAAATCTGTAACTCTTTGAGATTGATTAGCAGAACACAAAGCAGTTTCTCAGAAACCTTCTTTACACTTTTTAACTGAAAATATTTTCTTTTTCACCATAGCCCTCTATGGTCTTCCAAATTTCACTTTGCAAATTCCATAAGAACAGTCTTAGCGCAAAGCTTCTTGAGGGGAAAGCTGTAACTCTGTGAGATGAATTAACAGAACACAAAGCAGTTTCTCCACAAGTTTCTTTCCAGTTTTTAACTGAAGATGTTTCCTTTTTCACCATAGCCCTCTATGGGTTTCCAAATATCACTTTGAAAATTTCAGAAGAACAGTCTTAGTGAACGACATCTTGAGGGGAAAGCTGTAAATCTGTGAGATGAATTAACAGAACACAAAGCAGTTTCTCAGAAAGCTTCTTTTCAGTTTTTATCTTAGGATATTTCCTTTTTCATCGTAGCCCTCTATGGTATTATAAATATCATTTTGCAAATTCCACAAGAATAGTCTTAGTGAAAAGCTTCTTCAGGAGAAATCAATAACTCTGTGAGATGAATTAACAGAAAACAAAACAATTTCTCATAAAGTTTCTTTTTATTTTTTATCTTAGGATATATCCTTTTTCAAAGCAGTCCTATAAGGGCTTAAAAATATGACTTTGCAAATTCCACAAGAACAGCCTTAGCGAAAGGCTTCTTGAAGAAAAAATTGTAACTCTGTGAGATGAATTAACAGAACACAAAGCAGTTTCTCAGAAAGCCTCTTTCCAGTTTTTAACTGAAGATAATTCCTTTTACACCATAGCCCTCGATGGGCTTCCAAATACCACTTTGCAAATTCCACAAGAACAGGCTTATCGAAAGACTTCATGAGGGTTAACCTGTAACTCTCTGAGATGAATTAACAGAACACAAAGCACTTTATCGGAAAGCTTCTTTCCTGTTTTTAACGGAAGATATTTCCTTTTTAACCATAGTCCTCTACCGGATTCCAAATATCACTTTGCAAATTCCACAAGAACAGTCTTAACGAAAGGCTTCTTGAGGGGAAAGCTGTAACTCTGTGAGATGAATTAACAGAACACAAAGTAGTTCTCAGAAAGCTTCTTTCAAGTTTTTAACGGAAGATATTTCCTTTTTCACCTTAGCCCTCTAGGGGCTTCCAAATATCACTTTGCAAATTCCACAAGAACAGTGTTAGCGAAAGACATCTTGAGGGGAAAGCTGTAACTCTGTGAGATGAATTAACAGAACACAAAGCAGTTTCTAAGGAAGTTTCTTTCCAGTTTTTAACTGAAGATATTTCCTTTTTCACCATAGCCCTCTATGGGCTTCCAAATATCACTTTACAAATTCCACAAGAACAGTCTTAGCGAAAGGCTTCTTGAAGGGAAAGCTGAAACTCTGTGAGATGAATTAACAGAACACAAATCAGTTTCTCAGAAAGCTTCTTTCCAGTTTTTAACTGAAGATATTTTGTTGTTCACCATAGCCCTCGATTGGCTTCCAAATATCACTTTGCAAATTCCACAAGAACAGTCTTAGCGAAAGGCTTCTTGAGTGGAAAGCGGTAACTCTGTGAGATGAATTAACAGAACACAAAGCAGTTTCTCAGAAAGCATCTTTCCAGTTTTTAACGGAAAATGTTTCCTTTTAACCGTAGCCCTCTATGGGCTTGCAAATATCACTTTGCAAATTCCACAAGAACAGCCTTAACAAAAGGCTTCTTGAGGGGAAAGCTGTAACTCTGTGAGGTGAATTAACAGAACTCAAAGTAGTATCTCAGGAAGCTTCTTTCCAGTTTTTAACGGAAGATATTTCCTTTTTCACATTAGCCCTCTATATGCTTCCAAATATCAAATTGCAAATTTCACAAGAACAGGCTTAAAAAAGGCTTAGTGAGGGGAAACCTGTAACTCTGTGAAATGAAATAATAGAACACAAAGCAGTTTCTCAGAAAGCTTCGTTCCAGTTTTCATCTTAGGATATTTCCTTTTTCACCATAGACATCTATGGGCTTCCCAATATCTCTTTGCAAATTCCACAAGAACAGTCTTAGCTGAAGGCTTCTTGAGGGGAAAGCTGTAACTCTGTGAGATGAATTAACAGAGCACAAAATAGTTTTTCAGAAAGCTTCTTTTCAGTTTTTGTCTTAGGATATTTCCTTTATCACCATAGCTCTCTATGGGATACTAAGTATCACTTTCCAATTTCCACAAAAACAGTCTTAGCGAAAGGCTTCTTGAAGGGAAATCTGTAACTCTGTGAGATGAACTAACAGAATACAACGCGGTTTCTCAGAAAGCTTCTTTCCAGTTTTTAATGGAAGGTATTTCCTTTTCCACCATAGCCCTTTAAGGGCTTCCAAATATCACTTTGATAATTCCTCCAGAACTGTCTTATCGAAAGGCTTCCTGAGGAGAAACCTGTAACTCTGTGAGATGAATTAGCAGAACACAACGCAGTTTCTCAGAAAGCTTCTTTCCCGTTTTTAACGGAAGATATTTCCTTTTTCACCATAGCCCTCTATGGGCTTTCAAATATCACTTTGCAAATTCCACAAGAACAGTCTTAGTGAAAGGCTTCTTGAGGGGAAAGCTGTAACTCTGTCAGATGAATTAACGGAAAACAATGCTGTTTCTCTGAAAGCTACTTTCCAGTTTTCAACTGAAGATATTCGCTTTTTCACCATAGCCCTCCATGGGCTTCCAAATATCACTTTGCAAATTCCACAAGAACAGTCTTAGGGAAAGGTTTCTTGAGGGGAAAGCTGTAACTGTGTGAGATGAATTAACAGAACACAAACCAGTTTCTCAGAAATATTCTTTCCAATTTTTAACGGAAGATATTTCCTTTTTCACCATAGCACTCTATGGCCTTCCAAGTATCACTTTGCAAATTCCACAAGAACAGTCTTAGCGAAAGGCTTCTGTAGGAGAAAGCTCTAAGTCTGTGACCAGAATTAACAGAGCACAAAGTAGTTTCTAAGAAAGATTCTTTTCAGTTTTTGTCTTAGGATATTTCTTTTTTCACCATAGCCCTCTATGGGCTTCTAAGTATCCGTTTCCAATTTCCACAAAAACTGTCTTAAGGAAAGACTTCTTGAGGGGAAAGATGTAACTCTGTGGGTTGAATTAAGAGAACACAAAGGAGTTTCTCAGAATGCCTCTTTCCAGTTTTTAACGGAAGATATTTCCTTTTTCACGATATCCCTCTATGGGCTTCCAAATATCACTTTGTAAATTCCACAAAAACTGTCTTAGCGAAAGGCTACTTGAGAGGAAAGCTGTAACTCCGTGAGATGAAATAACAGAACACAAAGCAGTTTCTCAGAAAGCCTCTTTCCAGTTTTTAACAGAAGATATTTCCTTCTTCACCATAGCCCTATATGGGCTTCCAAATATCACTTTGAAATTCCACAAAAACAGTGTTAGCGAAAGGCTTCTTGAGGGTAAAGCTGTAAATCATTGAGATGAATTTGCAGAACACAAAGCAGTTCCTCAGAAAGCTTCTTTTCAATTTTTAACTGAAGATATTTCCTTTTTCACCGTAGCCTTCTATGGGCTTCCAAAGATCACGCTGCAGATTCCAAAAGAACAATCTTAGCGAAAGGATTCTTGAGGGGAAAGCTGTAACTCTGTGAGATGAATTAACAGAACACAAAGTAGTTTCTCAGAAATCTTCTTTCCGGTTTTTAACTGAAGATATTACCTTTTTCACCATATCCCTCTATGGGCTTCCAAATATCACTTTGCAAATTCCACAAGAACAGTCTTAGCGAAAGGCTTCTTGAGGGCAAAGCTATAACTCTGTTAGATGAATTAACAGAACACAAAGCACTTTCTCAGAAAGCTTCTTTCCAGTTGTTAGCTGAAGATATTTCTTTTTCACCACAGACCTTTATGGATTTCCAAATATTACTTTGCAAATCCCACAGAACTGTCTTAGCGAAAGGCCTCTTGAGGGGAAAGCTGTAACTCGGTGAGATATATTAACAGTACACACGGCAGTTTCTCAGAATGTTGCTTTCCAGTTTTTAACGGAAGATATTTCCTTTTTCACCATAGCCCTCTATGGGCTTCCAAATATCACTTTGAAAATTTCACAAGAATAGTCTCAGTGAACGAATTCTTGAGGGGAAAGCTGTAACTCTGTGAGATGAATAACAGAACACAAAGCAGTTTCATAGAAAGCTTCTTTTCGGTTTTTATCTTAGGATATTTCCATTTTCATCATAGCCCTTTATGGACTTCCAAATATTACTTTGCAAATTCCACAAGAATAGTCTTTGCCAAAGGGATCTTGAGGAAAAGCTGTAACTCTGTGGGATGAATTAACAGAACACAAAGCAGTTTCTCAGAAAGCTTCTTTTAAGTTTTTAACTGAAGTTATTTCCTTTTTCACCATTACTCTCTAGGGGCTTCCAAATATCACTTTGCAATTTACACAACAACAGCCTTAGCGAAAGGCTTCTTGATTGTAAAGCTGTAACTCTGTGAATTGAATTTTCAGAATACAAAGCAGTTTCTCAGGAAGCTTCTTTTCAGTTTTTATCTTAGTATATTTCCTTTTTCACCACAGCCCTGAATCGGCTTCCAAATATCCCTTTGCAAATTCCACAAGAACAGTCTTAGCGAAAGGCTTCTGGAGGGCAATGCTGTAACTCGGTCAGATGAATTAACAGAACACAAAGCAGTTTCTCAGAAAGCTTCTTTCTAATTTTCAACGGAACATATTTCCTTTTTCACCATAGCCCTGCATGGGCTTCTAATATCACTTTGCAAATTCCACAAAAACAGCCTTAGTGTAAGGCTTCTTGAGGGGAAAGCTGTAATTCTGTGAGTTAAATTAACAGAACACAAAGTAGTTTCTCAGAAAGCGTCTTTTCAGATTTTATCTTAGGCTATTTCCTTTTTCACCACAGCCCTCAGTCGGCTTCCAAATATCACTTTGCAAATTCCACAAGAACAGTCTTAGTGAACGGCTTCTTGAGAAGAAAGCTGTAACTCTGTGAGATGAATTAACAGAACACAAAGCAGCTTCTCAGATATCTTCTTTCCAGTTTTTACCGGAACATATTTCCTTTTTCACCACAGCCGTCTATGGGCTTCCAAATATGACTTTGAATATCCCACAAGAACGTTCTTAGCGAAGGCTTCTTGTGGGGAAATCTGAAACTCGGTCAATTGTGTAATTAACAGAACACACAGCAGTTTCTCAGAAAGCTTCTTTTCAGTTTTTAACTGAAGATATTTCCTTTTTCACCATAGCCCTCTAGGGGCTTCCAATGATCACTGTGCAAATTCCACAAGAACAGTCTAAGCGAAAGGCTTCTTGAGGGAAAAGCTGTAACTTTGTGAGATGAATTAACAGAACAAAAAGCAGTTTCTCAGAAAGCTTCTTTTATGATTTTATCTAAAGATATTTCCTTTTACTTCATAGCCATCTATGGGCTTCCAAATATCACTTTGCAAATTCCACAAGAACAGTCTTAGCGAAAGGCTTCTTGAGGGGAAAGCTGTAACTCTCTGAGATGAATTAACAGAACACAAAGCAGTTTCTCAGAAAGTTTCTTTCCCGTTTTTAACTGAAGATGTTTCGTTTTTCACCATAGCCCTCTAAGGGCTTCCAAATATCACATTGCAAATTTCACAAGAACAGTCCTAATGAACGGCTTCTTGAGGGGAATGCTGTAATTCTGTGACATGAACTAAGAGAACACCAAGAAGTTTCTCAGAAAGCTTCTTTTCAGTTTTTAACTGAAGATATTTCCTTTTTCACCATAGCCCTCCATGGGCTTCGAAATATCACTTTACAAATACCACAAGAACAGTCTTAGCGAAAGGCTTCTGCAGGCGAAAGCTGCAACTGTGTGACATGAACTAACAGAACACCAAGCAGTTTCTCAGAGTGCTTCTTGTCGGTTTTTAACGGAAGATATTTCCTTTTTCACCATAGCCCTCTATGGGCTTCCAAATTTCACTTTGCAAAATCCACAAGAACAGTCTTACTGAACTGCTTCTTGAGGGGAAAGCTGTAACTAAGTGAGATGAATTAACAGAACACAAAACAGTTTCTCACAAATCTTCCTTCCAGTTTTCAACGGAAAATAATTCCTATTTCACCATAGCCCTCAATGGGCTTCCAAATATCACGTTGCAAATTCCACAAGAACAGTCTTAGTGAAAGGGTTCTGGTCGGAATAGCTGTAGCTCTGTGAGATGCATTAACAGAACACAAAGCAGTTTCTCAGAAAGCTTCTTTAAAGTTTTTAACGGAAGATATTTCCTTTGTCACCATAGCACTCTATGGGCTTCCAAAAATCACTTTGCAAATTCCACAACAGTCTTATCGAAAGGCTTCTTGAGGTAAAAGCTGTAACTCTGTGAGATGAATTAACAGAACCCAAAGCAGTTTCTCAGAAATATTCTTTCCAGTTTTTAACGGAATATATTTACTTTTTCACCATAACCGTCTATGGGCCTCCAAATATCACTTTGCAAATTCCACAAGAACAGTCTTAGTGAAAGGCTTCTTGAGGGGAAAGCTGTTACTGTGTGAGATGAATAAACAGAACACAATGCAGTTTCTCGGAAATCTTCTTTCCAGTTTTTAACAGAAGATATTTCCTCTTTCACCGTAGCTTTCTACGGGCTTCCAAATATCACTTTGCAAATTTCACAAGAACAGTCTTAGCGAAAGGCATCTTGAGGGGAAAGCTGTAACTCTGTGAGATGAATTAACAGAACACAAAGCAGTTTCTCAGAAAGCTTCCTTCCAGTTTTTAACTGAAGATAATTCATTTTTCACCATAGCCCTGCATGGACTTCCAAATATCACATTGCACATTCCAAAAGCACTGTCTTAGGGAAAGGCTTCTTGGTGGGAAAGCTGTAACTGTGTGAGACGAATTAACAGAACACAGAGCAGTTTCTCAGAAAGCCTCTTTCCCGTTTTTAACGGAAGATATTTCCTTTTCACCATAACCCTCTATGGGCTTCCAAATATCACTTTGCAAATTACAGAAGAACAGTCTTAGCGAAAGGCTTCTTGAGGGGAGAGCTGTAACACTGTCTGATGAATTAACGGAAAATAACGCTGTTTCTCTGAAAGCTACTTTCCAGTTTTTAACTGAAGATATTCCCTTTTTCACCATAGCCCTCTATGGGCTTCCAAATATCACTTTGCAAATTACACAAGAACAGTCTTTTCGAAAAGCTTCTGGAGGGGAAAGCTGTAACTCTGTGAGATGAATTAAAGAACACAAAGCAGTTTCTCAGAAAGCTTCTTCCCAGTTTTTAACGGAAGATATTTCCATTTTCACCATCGCCCTCTATGGGCTTCCAAATATCACTTTGCCAATTCCACAGAAACAGTCTTAGCAAAAGGCTTGTTGAGGGGAAAGCTGTAACTCGGCGACATGAATTAAGAGAACACAAAGTAGTTTCTCAGAAAGCTTCTTTCCCGTTTGAAACGGAAGATATTTCCTTTTTCACCGTAGCCCTCTATGGGCTTACAAATATAACTTTGCAAATTCCACAAGAACAGTCTTAGCGAAAGGCTTCTTGAGGGGATAGCTGTAAATCTGTGAGATGAATTAAGAGAACAGAAAGCAATTTCTCAGAAAGCTTCTTTCCAGTTTTTAACGGAAAATATTTCCTTTTTCACCACAGCCCTCTGCGGGTTCCAAATATCACTTTGCAAATTCCACAAGAACAGTCTTAGCGAAAGGCTTCTTGAGGGGAAAGCTGTAACTCTGTGAGATGAATTAACAGAATACAAAGCAGTTTCTCAGAAATCTTCTTTCCGGTTTTTAACGGAAGATATTTCCTTTTTCATAATCGCCCTCTAAGGGCTTACAAATATCACTTTGCAAATTCCATAATAACAGCCTTAGTGAAAGGCTTCTTGAAGGGAAAGCAGTAACTCTGTGAGGTGAATTAACAGAAGAGAAAGCAGTTTCTCAGAAAGCTTCTTTCCAGTTTTTAACGGAAGGTATTTCCTTTTTCTCCGTAGCCGACAATGGCTTCCAAATATCACATTGCAAATTGCACAAGAACAGACTTAGCAAAAGGATTGTTGAAGGGAAAGCTGTAACTCTGTGAGATGAATTAACAGAACACAAAGCAGTTTCTCAGACAGCTTCTTTCCAGTTTTTAACTGAAGATAATTCCTTTTTCCATATAGCCCTCTATGGTCTTCCAAATATCACCTTGCAAATTCCACAAGAACAGCCTTAGCGAAAGGCCTCATGAAGGAAAAGCTGTAACTCTGTGAGTTGAATTTACTGAACACAAAGCAGTTTCTCAGAAAGCTTCTTTCCAGTTTTTAAAGGAAGATATTGCCTTTTTCAAAATAGCCCTCTATGGGTTTCGAAATATCCCTTTGCAAATTACACAAGAACAGTCTTAGCAAAAGGCTTCTTGAGGGGAATGCTGTAACTCTGTGAGATGAATTAACAGAACA
This sequence comes from Chlorocebus sabaeus, assembly GCF_047675955.1. NCBI lineage: Eukaryota > Metazoa > Chordata > Mammalia > Primates > Cercopithecidae > Chlorocebus > Chlorocebus sabaeus. Next base: position 306,072 of record NW_027327588.1, on the reverse strand, counting down.
CAAAGCAGTCTCTCAGAAAGCTTCTTTCCAGTTTTTAACTGAAGATATTTCCATTCTCTCCATAGCCCTCTATGGGCTTCCAAATATCATTTTGCCAATTCCACAAGAACAGCCTTAGCGAAAGGCTTCTTGAACGGAAAGCTGTAACTCTGTGACATGAATTAACAGAACACAAAGCAGTTTCTCAGAATGCTTCTTTCCAGTTTTTAACTTAGGATATTTCCTTTTTCACCGTAGCCCTCTATGGGCTTCCAAATATCACTTTGCAAATTCCACAAGAAGAGTCTTAGCGAAACGCTTCTTGAGGGGAAAGCAGTAACTCATAGAGATGAATTAACAGAACACAAAGTAGTTTCTCAGAAAGTTTCTTTCCAGTTTTTAACGGAAGATATTTCCTTTTTCACCATAGCCCTCTATGGGCTTCCAAATATCACTTTGCAAATTCCACAAGAACAGTCTTAGCGAAAGGCTTTTGGAGGGGAAATCTGTAACTCTGTGAGATGAATTAACAGAACACAATGTAGTTTCAAAGAAAGCTTCTTTCCAGTTTTTAACGGAAGATATTTCCTTTTTCACCATAGCCCTCTATGGGCTTCCAAATATCACTTTGCAAATTCCACAAGAACAGTCTTACCGAAAGGCTTCTTGAGGGGAAAGCTGTAACTCTGTGCGATGAATTAACAGAACACAAAGCAGTTTCTCAGACAGCTTCTTTCCTGTTTTTAACTGAAGATATTCCTTTTTCACCCTAGCCCTCTATGGGCTTCCAAATATCACCTTGCCAATTCCAAAAGAACAGGCTTAGCAAAAGGCTTCTTCAGGGGAATGCTGTAACTCTGTGAGATGAATTAACACAGAACAAAGCAGTTTCTCAGACTGCTTCTTTCTAGTTTTTAACTAAAGATATTTCCTTTTTCACCATAACCCTCTATGGGCTCCAAATATCACTTTGTAAATACCCCAAGAACAGCCTTAGTGAAAGTCTTCGTGAAGGGAAATCTGTAACTCTGTTAGATCAATTAACAGAAAACAAAGCAGTTTCCCGGAAAGCTTCTTTCGCGTCTTTAACGGAAGATATTTCCTTTTCCAACATAGCCCTCTAAGGGCTTACAAATATCATTTTGTAAATTCCACAAGAACAGCCTTAGCAAAAGGATTCTTGAAGGGAAAGCTGTAACTCTTTTAGATGAATTAACAGAAAACAAAGCAGTGTCTCAGAAAGCTTCTTTCCCGTTTTTAACGGAGGATATTTCCTTTTTCACCATAGCCCTCTAAGGGCTTACAAATATCACTTTGCAAATTCCAGAAGAACAGTCTTAGGGAAAGGCTTCTGGAGGCGAAAGCTGTAACTCAGTGAGTTAAATTAACAGAACACAAAGCAGTTTCTGAGAAAGTTCTTTCCAGTTTTTAACTGAAGAAATTTCCTTTTACACCATAGTCCTATTTGGGCTCCCAAATATCACTTTGCAAATCCCACAAGAACAGTCTTATCGAAAGGCTTCTTGAAGGGAAAGCTGTAATTCTGTGAGATGAATTATCAGAACACAAAGCAGTTTCTCAGAAATCTTCTTTCCAGGTTTTAACTGAAGATATTTCCTTTTTCACCGAAGCCCTCTAGGGGCTTCCAAATATCACTTTGCAAATTCCACAAAAACAATCTTAGCGAATGACTTCTGTAGGGGAATGCTGTAAGTCTGTTAGATAAATTAACAGAACACAAAGCAGTGTCTTAGAAATCTTCTTCCCAGTTTTTAACGGACGATATTTCCTTTTTCTCCGTAGCCCACTATGGGCTTCCAAATATCACTTTGCAAATTCCACATAAGAGACTTACCGAAAAGCTTCTTGAGAAGAAAACTGTAACCCTGTGAGATGAATTACCAGAACACAAAGCTGTTTCTCAGAAAGTTTCTTTCCAGTTTTAACTGAAGATATTTCCTTTTTCATCATGGACCTCTATGGGCTCCAAATATCACTTTGCAAATTGCACAAGAACAGTCTTAGCGAATGGCTTCTTGAGGGAAAATTTGTAACTCTGGGATACGAAATAAGAGAACACAAAGCAGTTCCTCAGAAAGCTTCTTTTCAGTTTTTATCTTAGGATATTTTCTTTTTCACCATAGCTCTCTTTGGGCTTCCAAACATCATTTTGCAAATTCCACAAGAACAGTCTTAGCGAAAGGCTTCTGGAGGGGAAAGTTTTAACTCTGTGAGATGAATTAACAGAACACAAAGCAGTTTCTCAGAAAGCTTCTTTCCAGTTTTTAACTGAAGATATTTCCTTTTTCACCGTAGCCCTCTATGGGCTTCCAAATATCACATTGCAAATCACACAAGAACAGTCTTAACGAAAGGCTTCTTGAGGGGAATGCTGTAACTCGGTTAGACTTATTAACAGAACACACGGCAGTATCTCAGAATGCTTCTTTCCAGTTTTTAATGGAAGATATTTTCTTTTTCACCATAGCCCTCTAAGGGCTTCCAAATATCACTTTGCAAATTCCAAAAGAGCAGTCTTATCGAAAGGCTTCTGGAGCGGAAGGCTGTAACTCTCTGAAATGAATTAACAGAACACAGAGCTGTTTCTCAGAAAGCTTCTTTGCAGTTTTCAACCGAAGATATTTCCTTTTTCCCCTTAAGCCTCTATGGGTTTCCAAATATCATTTAGAAAATCACACAAGAAGAGTCTTTGCGAAAGGCTTCTTGAGGGGAAAGCTGTATCTCGGTGAGATGTATTAAGAGAACACACGGCAGTTTCACAGAATGCTTCTTCAGAGTTTTAACGGAAGATACTTCCTTTTTCACCATAGCCTTCTATGGGCTTCCATATATCACATTGCAAATTCCACAAGAACAGTCTTAACGAAAGGGTTCTAGAGGGGAAAGCTGTTACTCTGTGAGATGAATTTAAAGAACACAAAGCAGATTCTCAAAAATCTTCTTTCCAGTTTTAAACTGAAGATATTTCCTTTTCACCGTAGCCTCCTATGGGCTGCAAAATAACACTTTGCATATTCCAGAGGAACAGTCTTAGCGAAAGGCTTCTTGAGCGGAAAGCAGTAACTCTATGAGATGAATTAACAAAACACAAAGCAGTTTCTCAGAAATCTCCTTTCAACTTTTTAACTGAGGATATTTCCTTTTTCACTATAGCCCTCTAATGGCTTCCAAATATCACTTTGCAAATTCCACAAGAAGTGTCTTAGCGAAAGGCTTCTTGAGGGGAAAGCTGTATCTCCGTGATGTGAATTAACACAACTCAAAGCAGTTTCTCAGAATGCTTCTTTCCAGTTTTTAACTGAGGATATTTTCTTTGTCACCATAGCCCTCTATGGTCGTCCAATTATCAGTTTGCAAATTCCACAAGAACAGTCTTCGCGAAAGGCGTCTTGAGGGAAAGCTGTAACACTGTGAGATGAATTAACAGATCACAAAGCAGTGTTTCAGAAATCTTCTTTCCAGTTTGTAACTGAAGATATTTCCTTTTTCACCATAGCCCTCTATGGGCTTCCATATATCACTTTGCAAATTACACAAGAAGAGCCTTACAGAAAGGCTTCTTGTGGGGAAAGTTTAACTCTATAAGATAAATTAACAGAACACAAAGCAGTTTCTCAGAAAGCTTCTTTCCAGTTTTTAACAGAAGATATTTCTTCTTTCACCATAGCCCTCTATCGCCTTCCAAATATCACTATGCAAATTCCACAAGAACAGTCTTAGAGAAAGGCTTCTTGAGGGGAAAGATGTAACTCTGTGAGGTGAATTAACAGAACACAAAGCAGTTTCTCAGAAAGCTTCTTTTCAGTTTTTATCTTAGGATATTTCCGTTTTCACCATAGCCTTCTATGGGCTTCCAAATATCACTTTGAAAATTCCACAAGAGCCGTCTTAGTGAAAGGCTTTTTGAGGGGAAATCTGTAACTTTGTGAGATGAATTCACAGAACACAAACAGTTTCTTAGAAAGCTTATTTCCACATTTTAACTGAAGATATTTTCTATTTCACCATAGCCCTCTTCTGGCTTCCAAATATCACCTTGAAAATAGCACAAGAACAGTCATAGCGAAAGGTTTCTTGAGGGGAAAGCTGTATCTCTTTGAGATAAATTAACAGAACACAAAGCAGTTTCTCAGAAAGCTTTTTTACAGATTTTAACTTAAGATATTTCCTTTTTCACCGTAGCCCTCTTTCGGCTCCCAAATATCAATTTGCAAATTGCACAAGAAGAGTCGTAGTGAAAGGCTTCTTGAGGGGAAAGCTGTAACTATGTGAGATGAATTAACAGAACACAAAGCAGTTTCTCAGAAAGCTTCCTTCGAGTTTTTAACTGAAGATATTTCCTTTTTCACCATAGCCCTCTAAGGGCTTCCAAATATCACTTTGAAAATTCCACAAGAGCAGTCTTATCGAAAGGCTTTTGGAGGGGAAAGCTGTAACTCTGTGAAATGAATTAAGAGAACACAAAGCAGTTTCTCAGAAAGCTTTTTTCCAGTTTTTAACGGAAGATATTTTCCTTTTCACGGTAGACCTCTTTGGGCTTCCAAATATCACTTTGCAAATTCCACAAGAACAGTCTTACCGAAAGCCTTCTTGAGGGGAAAGCTGTAACTCTGTGAGATGAATTAACAGAACACAAAGCAGTTTCTCAGAAAGTCTCTTTACACTTTTTAACTGAAGATATTTCCTTTTTCAACACAGCCCTCTATGGGCTCCAAATATCACTTTGCAAATTCCATAAGAACAGTCTTAGCGAAAGGCTTCTTGAGGGGAAAGCTCTAACTCTGTGAGATGAAATAACAGAACACAAAACAGATTCTGAGAAAGCTTCTTTCCACTTTTTAACAGAGGATATTTCCTTTTTCACCGTAGCCCTCTATGGCCTTCGAAATACCACTTTGCAAATTCCACAACAACAGTCTTAGTGAAAGTCTTCTTGAGGGGAAAGCTGTAACTCTGTGAGATGACTAAACAGAACACAAAGCAGTTTCTCAGAAAGCTTCTTTCCAATTTTCAACGGAAGGTATTTCCTTTTTCACCATAGCCCTCTTTGGGCTTCCAATTATCACTTTGCAAATTCCACAAGAACAGTCTTATCGAAACGCTTCTTGAGAGGAATGATGTAACTCTGTGAGATGAATTACCAGAACACCACGCAGTTTCTCAGAGTGCTTCTTTTCAGTTTTTCACTGAAGATATTTACTTTTTCACCATAGCCCTCTATGGGCTTCCAAATATCACTTTGCAAATTCCACAAGAACAGTCTTAGCGAAAGGCTTCTTGAGGGGAAAGCTGTAAGTCTGTGAGATCAATTAACAGAACACAACGCAGTTTCTCAGAAAGCTTCTTTCCAGTTTTAAAAGGAAGATATTTCCTTTTTCACCATAGCCCTCTATGGGCTTCCAAATATCACTTTGCAAATTCCACAAGAACAGTCTTAGCGTAAGTGTTCTTGACGTGAAAGCGGTAGCTCTGTGAGATGAATGATCAGAACACAACGCAGTTTTTCAGAAAGCTTCTTTCCAGGCTTTAACTGAGGATATTTCCTTTTTCACCATAGACCTCTAATGGCTTCCAAATATCCCTTTCCAAATTCCACAAGAACAGTCTTAGCGAAAGGCTTCTTGAGGGGAGAGCTGTAACACTTTGAGATGAATTAAGAGAACACAAAGCAGTTTCTCAGAATGCTTCCTTCAAGTTTTTCACGGAAGGTATTCCCTTTTTCACCATAGCCGTCCATGGGCTTCCAAATATCCCTTTGCAAATTCCACAAGAACAATCTTAGTGATCGGCTTCTTGAGGGGAAAGCTGTAACTCTGTGAGATGAATTAACAGAACACAAAGCAGTTTCTCAGAAAGCTTCCTTCCAGTTTTTAACTGAAGATAATTCATTTTTCACCATAGCCCTGCATGGACTTCCAAATATCACATTGCACATTCCAAAAGCACTGTCTTAGGGAAAGGCTTCTTGGTGGGAAAGCTGTAACTGTGTGAGACGAATTAACAGAACACAGAGCAGTTTCTCAGAAAGCCTCTTTCCCGTTTTTAACGGAAGATATTTCCTTTTCACCATAA